>NC_069500.1:1159335948-1159420948 GCF_027579735.1 Bombina bombina | reverse complement strand
ACTGCCAACAGCGATCCTAGAACCTTTGAGAAAATTCTGGGAGCTGTGGCAAGACCGAAGGGAAGAGCCACGAATTGGAAACGTTTGTCTAGAAAGGCAAACCTCAGAAACTTGTAATGATCCTTGTGAATAGGAACATGTAGGTACATGTCCTTTAAATCCACTGTTGTCATAAATTGACCCTCTTGGACCAAAGGGAGAATGTAACGAATAGTTTCCATCTTGAAAGACGGTACTCTGAGAAATTTGTTTAGACTCTTGAGCTCTTAAATTGGTCTGAAGGTTCCCTCTTTTTTGGGGACCATGAATAGATTCCTCAATGGGAACAGGAATTATTACTCCCAGGTCAGAGAGGTCTCTTACACAGTGTAAGAACGCCTCTCTTTTTGTCTGGTCTACAGATAATCTTGAAAGCAGAAACCTGCCTCTGGGAGGAAAACTTTTAAACTCTAGTTTGTATCCCTAGGACACTATATCTACTGCCCAGGGATCCGGAACATCTCAAGCCCAAGTGAAAAAGGAAAGTCTGCCCCCTATAAGATCCTGTCCCGGATCGGGGGCATGCCCTTCATGCTGTCCTTGATTCAATAGAAGGCTTATTGGATTGTTTCCCCTTATTCCAAGACTGATTGGGTCTCCACGAATGTTTAGACTGTTCCTGCTTGGAAGCAGAAGAGTAAGAATTTCCCTTGAAATTTCAAAAGGAACGAAAATTACTCTGATGTCCCTTTTGTTTCTCTTATCCTGCGGGAGAAGATGACCCTTACCTCCCGTAATATCAGAGATTAAGGAATCACTAAAAGCTTAGACTTAGAGGATACATCTGCAGACCAAGACTTTAACCATAAGGCTCTGTGAGCTAGAACAGAAAACCTGAAATCTTTGCTCCCAGTTTGATAACTTGAAGGGAAGCATCCGTAATAAAAGGAATTAGCCAACTTAAGAGCTTTTATCCTATCCTGGATCTCATCCAGGTTAGTGTCTGTCCTAAT
This sequence comes from Bombina bombina, assembly GCF_027579735.1. Taxonomy (NCBI): domain Eukaryota; kingdom Metazoa; phylum Chordata; class Amphibia; order Anura; family Bombinatoridae; genus Bombina; species Bombina bombina. The sequence goes on along the minus strand of NC_069500.1, from coordinate 1,159,419,956 downwards.
AGCATCAGACAACACATCAAACCAATATGCTGCCGGTGACTGGTGACGGTGGCAATGCACACAGCTGGTTGCCATTGTAAATCCTGGTGTACATACATCTTTGAGTAATCCCTCTAATTTTTGTCCATAGGATCTTTAAAAGCACAACTATCCTCTATGGGTATAGTAGTTCTCTTAGCCAGGGTGGAAACCACTCCTTTCACCTTGGGGACTGTTGGTCAAGCCTCCTTGACAGTGTCGGCTATGGGAAACATCTTTTTAAATATAGGAGATGGAGAAAAAGGGATACCCGGTCTCTCCCACTCCTTAGTAATGATCTCAGAAGCTCGATCTGGTACCGGAAAAACGTCTATCGAGGAAGGTACCTCAAAATATTTGTTAAGCTTACTGGATTTCTTAGGATTAATAACGATCGTGGAGTCCAATGTAGCTAAAATCTCCTTAAGTAACAGACGGAGGTGTTCTAGCTTAAACCTGAAGGATACCACTTCAGTATCAGTAAGAGAGATTACACTGTCAGAATCTGAAATTTCACCTTCAGGTGCTACTACAGTATCCTCCTCAGGCTTTTGGGAGAGGACATCCACAATAGCAACAGCTGCGTCAGAAACCTCACTTACTGAATGTCTGATTTTCCTCTTACGCTTTCCCAGCAACATTGGAAAAGCAGACAACGCATCTGAAACTGCAGAAGACATGAGAGAAGCGATGTCTTGTAAAGTAACTCCAGCGGGAGCTAGAGAGGAAGCGCAGGGCACTGCATGTGAGGGCGGAAAAATTTGGGACGCTTGAGGAGAAAGCTGCAGCATATATTGAGCATTGTCATTAGACTCCTGAACAGCATTCTCTTTGGAAAATGATGGTTCAGCAAAATGCCTATCCCAAAAGTTTAAAGTCCTCCCAATACAGGAGGAACAGAAAGGAATTGGTGGTTCCACATTGGCATCAAAGCATAAAGAACAAAGTGACAGCTAGCAAGGACTCTTGGTCGATCTTATTAACAAAAATATAGAATTTTTAAGCAAAATTAGAAATGAACAAAAAAAAAAAACCTTACTGTCTCTTTAAATTTTAAAACGGTAACTTTTTTCCTTTTAATGTACGAGAATACAGCAATACAAATCAACCCTGCAGATCACCTCTACACCTCAGCAGTACTTTGCTGAGGTGCCTACCTGTCTGAAGAAATCGACCCTCTCTGCTAAACAGGAGCCGTTCCCACTAACAGAACTGGAACTCTGCAGTCGCTACAAGCGTTAGTTGACACCCATCCAATTCTACCAGAGATGCGCAGTAGAAAATGCTGACAAGAAGTCAGGAAGTAAAAAAGGGTGCACAGAGCGATCCCTAGTACCGCCCATCGTGGCCGTCGCCAAATCCTGTCATCTCCCGGTCGTGCATATTGTTAAGAACGCCGGGAGATGTGAACCACTCTAAGGCTATGCTTTCTACATCCAGCCCCAGTGCCTGCGCTATTACTGTCTACACATGCCTCCTGACAACGTAGGAGCTTTGTGCCATAAATAAAGTGTCCCATATCCCATGAGCCTCTTTGTTGTCCCTTGTATGAAATCAAGTGCCTAACTTTTTCTGAGTCCTTGTAAACCCCAAGATAATAAGTCAGCACTTACCTCATAGTCTGCCCGACACTAAGGCAGCTCCCAGGTTTGAGAGGTCCTCTCCCTCCAATGGACCTGTGATAAAAAAAGAAAGGACTGAGTAAGATCCCTCAGTTTTTCAGAGTTAGGGCAGCATTAGTATGGGAGGCGCAGTGAGAATTATGTCCCACCAGTTCCCATCGCTCTAAAGCCACCACTGCTCTACTGAAGAGACTGATAGGGACTACGGCTACACCCTAGGACAAAGCAGCACAATCTTGTACTACTTTAAAAATAATAAACTCTTGATTGAAGAATCTTTTCTAACACCTAAATTTACCACCTCCTTGCTCTTAACGTAGGCAAAGAGAATGACTGGGTTGGGAGGGAAGGGAGGTGATATTTAACAGCTTTGCTGTAGTGCTCTTTGCTGCCTCCTGCTGGGCAGGAGTGATATTCCCAATAGTAATTAGATGATCCGTGGACTCATTGTGTCATTAAAAAGAAATATACCTCAGTATTGTATAAAAATGTATATAATTGTGGATCTGAGATGAAAATCTGACAATAACCTGACAATAACATATTAGATAAGTATTTGCTAAACTTAATAAGTAGCTATATAATCAATGTAAATGTTTAAACAACTTGTTTCAAAATGGATAACATATTCTTATATTTTTCAGGCATCTAATAAGTACATATATAATTGGTGCTGTAAATAATAGCATATGTTTCTAGACACTCAGCAAGAGATATACAGATATGCAAACAGAAATTCTGAGAATATAGTACACAAAGAATCTGAACTCAAGTTACCTACAGACATATGGGAATTTGAAAGGGTAAGAATCAAGATTTCAAAATATCTTAAACCTTTGTACTTTTGATAAATTATCTACATAGTTCTTAGATTTTAAATAGCAGAATGTATATTTAAAAAGTCATAAATAATTTGTCTATAATTTTCAAATCTATTTAAAATACTCAAATAAAATTGTAATAATCCCATTTTAAAATATATAACATATTTTTGTTTTTCTATCTTCCAGACATCTAAGGGACAGATTGGGCTCCAGATGGGGCTAATAGAAGCTGATACAGGATTACCTGCATGGTGTGACCCAAGTCATATCATATGGTTATCCACTAAATAGTTATATAACTGGGAAAGATAACTTTAAATACATCTCTTAAAATATTATAAGTAGAATTGTATGGAAGTAAACATCAGATAAATATAATTGTATAGATTGAAGGTTATGCATAGACTTGGTATCTAAATGTATAGGATATATATATATTTCCTAAAATATTATAGGATTAAAGTATGCTCATGTTTAGTCTCTATAGATACATGATAAGTCATATTAGATGGGACAGATATGTGACCAGACAGGTTTCTTAATATCAGGAAATAATGAGTATATTGAATATAAAATTAAAAGATACATTTAAGAATTGTGTTGATAGTGATACTGCATTTCTGGTTATCAGCTGCCCCCTCGTGGATTAAAACTGGTATGACAGCAAAACGAGTTGACTGTTTAAAACATATGCAAATCCAAATGAGCCAATCAGGGAGGCACCTCCCAAATAACCAATCAGGGACAAGCATCCGAAGGGCCTAACAGCCAAGTTTCAGTAAGAGCGCATTCCATATTCACCAATGATTATAATAAAAAGGGGTGGGGTTATATCACGTGATATAATCTCATGCAAAGGAATATAAGGGGTCTTTTGCTGCTGAATTTGGACTGACAAACGGTTGCCTTGGAATCCAGTCTCTATAAAGCAAACCTGGGATTTACTTCCTTATACATCTTGCAAAAATACCCCTTTTAATTTATGAGGTGAAATTGGACTTATCGGAGAAAGCGGAGACACTCAATTGGTTTATGTGGTGACGTATGACGGTTCTATATTTTTAATATTTTAAACAAAGGTATTCTAAGGCTATAGTTAAATTGCAGCTAGTAATTTAAAGAGCATATTTTGTATATTAAGTTATATCCTTAGCCCTGTGTAAATTAGAACCAATGATATTCAGTGCTAGACAGGGCTTTGGACTCCAGATTTATAAGTCAGTCATAATAGTGAACTCTTTCAGAACTGTACATAAACTGGTTATTGTGATTGAATCCCTGGTAGTTATTAAGCATAGTAAGTTGGTAATCCATATTGGGCATTGAACTAGAGTTATCGGTTAATAACAGAGGATTCTGGTATTTGATTGTGGTATTTTAATGTGATTCTTTATGAGTAAAGTTAATTTTAAGGGTATATCTTTTATGATCTTTGTAAAGAATATTATAACAGCATAAGTGTGTATAATTTGATTCATAATCTGGTCTCTACATAAATATATTGCAATGTGTATATAAATTTTAACTAATCTAAAGAATTTAGGAATAATTATTAATTTCAATTGTTTCGTATATACATTTTAATTGGGGTTTATTTTAAAGAATAATAATAAACAAATTGTATTATAACCCTGCTATATACTGACAAGATGATATCCCCACAGCCGCCACAGAAGAGGACTCACAGAGAATGACACCGCACCGCTCAGCATACAATCGGAAGAGCGGGAGGTCACGTGAGCAGCAGCACAAGAAACTGTGCAACAAACTAAAAGCACGAGTTAATGATCTCTTAGCAGACTTTCAGAGCCAACGGTTACGATCCCAAAACAAAATAAAAATTGTTGAAAACACCTTAAAACACTTTGTCCTCAGCATTTCCCATCCGTGTCTTAGATAATTGAAATAAAGAAACCCTTCAGCCAGAGGTACCATCTCATAATAAATAAGGGAATAGTTAACCCCTTAGTCTCCCTCACATACTATAGTGCCTGCAAACTGCCCCAATAAATCCTTAAAGGTACACTGAACTCAAATTTTTTCTTTCACGATTCAGACAGAGCATGCAATTTTAAGCAATTTTCTAATTTACTCCTATTATCAATTTTTCTTCATTCTCTTGCTATCTTTATTTGAAAAAGAAGGCATCTAAGCTTTTTTTATGATCAGAACTTTGGACAGCACTTTTTTATTGGTGGATGAATTTATCCACCAATCAGCAAGGACAACCCAGGTTGTTCACCAAAAATGGGCCGGCATCTAAACTTACATTCTTGCATTTCAAATAAAGATACCAAGAGAATGAAGAAAATTTGATAATAGGAGTAAAATAGAAAGTTGCTTAAAATTGCATGCTCTATCTGAATCACAAAAGAAAAAATTTGGGTTCAGTGTCCCTTTAACAAAGGATTGTCAATAAATCCCATAGTTGAAATAATGCAAAAATAAAAACTCCTGAAAGTGCAAGTCTTTAATACCTAGAAGACAAAAGCAATTGCCTGCATATCCAGCTGTCGGGCAGGAAGACAGCTTACAAGGTGTGAAAGGACACTTACTCCTATCAGAGACCTGTAGAGCAAGAGAGAACAGAGTAATCAACTCTGACTTTCTATAACAGAGGTAGCAACAATGTTAGAAGCAAAGCAAAGACAACCTCGCCGCATTCTAAATGCTAAAAGCCACCACTACTCTTACTAAAGAGATTGAAGTGGACACAGCTAGACCCCAATCTTAGCTTGCAGGGAAAATACACATAAAAAGGATTACATATCTTCAGACACCAACTTTGCACGTCCTCCATTGACAAAGGCAAAGAGAATGACTGGGGGTTATGGGTAAGGGCAGTGACACTTAACAGCTCTGCTGGGGTGCTCTTTGCCTCCTCCTGCAGGCCAGGAGTGAATATCCCACTAGTAATTGGAATGACGTTGTGGACTCTCCATGCCTTAGGAAAGAAATTGTTGGTTTTCTAGTTCCTGTGAGAATATAAAGTACATAATCTCCAAACTCCACATTCTACTTTATATTATCCCTATAGAAGCTCATTGATATAGGTCATTAAATTAGCTTTAGCAGAAGAGATAAAATAAGAGGCTTTAAAAGGGTAATGCAAAACAATGCACATTCTACCAACAGTGATCAGTATGTCAACTGCAGTAAGTTCTGATTTGCTCCTCCAAAAAAAGGCAAGTGTGGTGGTGGGTGGGTGGTTGGCGGTTGGATACTGAAAAACATTTGAAGCAAACAAGGGCTTCATGTATACGGACAAGTTTTATGCTTGGCTGGCATATCAATTTATATCAAGAGTTTATTAGTCTTATAATGGCAAGGTGCTTTTTTATGTCACTTTACATCTACCTCTAGCTAGGGAAGGAGCTCTGTTGTTTAAAGTGATGGTAAACTCTCCCCTTTTTAAAATCAGATCCGGAATGTTGGTGATATTTTAGATTTAGTTTCATTCATCAGTTGTAATGAAGTTGCACTATAAGTTACTTTTTAATATAGTAATGCAATTCAAATATCCCAGAGAAGCATTTACAACCATTTGTGCCATGATTGCACAAGCTGTTTGTAAATAATTTCAGTGAGAAACCTAAAGTTTGTGAAAAAGTGAACGATTGATAGCATTTGGAGGTGAAATGGTGGCATGAAATATACCAAAATGGGCCTAGATCAATACTTTGGGTTGTCTACTAAAAAAAAATAAAAAATGAATACCTCTGATGAAGAAGGAACTCACTAAGCAAATCCTTTGAAATGCGTCAGGTAATAAGGGCTCACATATTGAGCACCTATTTCATTGTCGGACTTGACTCTCAGCCCCAAGAACACATTCGTAAGCAGGTTGCAACCGGCCGGTGCAACAGTCTGTTAAACTAATACTTCACGCACAGAGGAGGAACTGGATCTTAGATTAACAAAAGTTCCTCACTGGCTTTTTCATTGTTTTTTGTTTCATAGTTACCTCATCACCATTGAGGTTTTTAATGTAAGTGTGTATTTGGCTACCTACATATATATGTTTTTACAAATAAAAAACAGGATTACGCTATATTTTGTCACTTTTCTCTTCTATAAATGATCCATTGCTATCTGCTGAGGGGATTACCTGTGTATCCACATCACCCACCAACCGGTGACAAGATACATACTAGAATTTGACGAACAGCTTTTCAAAGACAGTGAGGGTGAAATCTCCAACACCATTGGACCATGCAGTCTTCACATCACTCGTTGGAAATCGGCTAAGACCATGCCTCATACTTACCTCATATGATTGGGGGAGTGTCTAGTAAGTGCAGTATACAAGCTCCTTTTGGATATCTACTTTTCGTGAACTCCATAATTTCAACTATGGGAATCATCTATTGATTCTACTTTTTGGGACTATCACTATTTTTATGTTTCTTTCACAAATAAGATTAACTATTATTCAATATTATCATTATTTAGTATTTATTTTTTATTGATTTTATATTGTCCTATTCATTGTATATGGACTCATAATTAGTTCAAAGATACATTAACACAATTTTTTTTCTAGGGGGGCACAATTTTTGGCGCAGAATTTCTTTCAGTACCATATAGATAGATAGATAGATAGATAGATATATATATACACACACACACATACATACACACACACACACACACACACACATACAGTTTTGATAGGTAAATATAAAAACAGAATTTATGCTTACCTGATAAATTACTTTCTCCAACGGTGTGTCCGGTCCACGGCATCATCCTTACTTGTGGGATATTCTCTTCCCCAACAGGAAATGGCAAAGAGTCCCAGCAAAGCTGGTCACATGATCCCTCCTAGGCTCCGCCCACCCCAGTCATTCGACCGACGGACAGGAGGAAATATATATAGGAGAAACCATATGATACCGTGGTGACTGTAGTTAGAGAAAATAATTCATCAGACCTGATTAAAAAACCAGGGCGGGCCGTGGACCGGACACACCGTTGGAGAAAGTAATTTATCAGGTAAGCATAAATTCTGTTTTCTCCAACATTGGTGTGTCCGGTCCACGGCGTCATCATTACTTGTGGGAACCAATACCAAAGCTTTAGGACACGGATGAAGGGGGGGGAGCAAATCAGGTCACCTAAACGGAAGGCACCACGGCTTGCAAAACCTTTCTCCCAAAAATAGCCTCCGAAGAAGCAAAAGTATCAAATTTGTCAAATTTGGCAAAAGTGTGCAGTGAAGACCAAGTCGCTGCCTTACATATCTGGTCAACAGAAGCCTCGTTCTTGAAGGCCCATGTGGAAGCCACAGCCCTAGTGGAGTGAGCTGTGATTCTTTCAGGAGGCTGCCGTCCGGCAGTCTCATAAGCCAAACGGATAATGCTTTTAAGCCAAAAGGAAAGAGAGGTAGAAGTCGCTTTTTGACCTCTCCTTTTACCAGAATAAACAACAAACAAGGAAGATGTTTGTCTGAAATCTTTAGTAGCCTCTAAATAGAACTTTAGAGCACGGACAACGTCCAAATTGTGTAACAAATGTTCCTTCTTTGAAACTGGATTCGGACACAAAGAAGGTACAACTATCTCCTGGTTAATATTTTTGTTAGAAACAACTTTAGGAAGAAAACCAGGCTTAGTACGCAAAACCACCTTATCTGCATGGAACACTAGATAAGGAGGAGAACACTGCAGAGCAGATAACTCTGAAACTCTTCTAGCAGAAGAAATTGCAACCAAAAACAAAACTTTCCAAGATTGAACCTTTACTATTCCATAGATATTAAGTTACTAACGGAACCCCTTGAAGAACTGAAAGAACTAGATTTAGACTCCAGGGAGGAGTCAAAGGTCTGTAAACAGGCTTGATCCTAACCAGAGCCTGAACAAATGCTTGAACATCTGGCACAGCTGCCAGTTTTTTGTGTAGTAAGACAGATAAAGCAGAAATCTGTCCCTTCAAAGAACTTGCAGATAATCCTTTCTCCAAACCTTCTTGAAGAAAGGAGAGAATCTTAGGAATTTTTATCTTATTCCATGGGAATCCTTTGGATTCACACCAACAGATATATTTTTTCCATATTTTATGGTAAATTTTTCTAGTTACAGGTTTTCTGGCCTGAACCAGAGTATCTATCACCGAATCTGAAAACCCACGCTTTGATAGAATCAAGCGTTCAATCTCCAAGCCGTCAGTTGGAGGGAGACCAGATTTGGGTGTTCGAATGGACCTTGAACAAGAAGGTCCTGTCTCAAAGGTAGCTTCCATGGTGGAGCCGATGACATATTCACCAGGTCTGCATACCAAGTCCTGCGTGGCCACGCAGGAGCTATCAAGATCACCGAGGCCCTCTCCTGATTGATCCTGGCTACCAGCCTGGGGATGAGAGGAAACGGTGGGAATACGTAAGCTAGGTTGAAAGTCCAAGGTGCTACTAGTGCATCTACTAGAGTCGCCTTGGGATCCCTGGATCTGGACCCGTAGCAAGGAACCTTGAAGTTCTGACGAGACGCCATCAGATCCATGTCTGGAATGCCCCATAATTGAGTTATTTGGGCAAAGATTTCCGGATGGAGTTCCCACTCCCCCGGATGAAATGTCTGACGACTCAGAAAATCCGCTTCCCAATTTTCCACTCCTGGGATGTGGATCGCAGACAAGTGGCAGGAGTGATCCTCCGCCATTGAATAATTTTGGTCACTTCTTTCATCGCCAGGGAACTCTTTGTTCCCCCTTGATGATTGATATAAGCAACAGTCGTCATGTTGTCTGATTGGAACCTTATGAATTTGGCCTTTGCTAGTTGAGGCCAAGCTCTGAGAGCATTGAATATCGCTCTCAGTTCCAGAATGTTTATCGGGAGAAGAGACTCTTCCCGAGACCAAAGACCCTGAGCTTTCAGGGATTCCCAGACCGCACCCCAGCCCACTAGACTGGCGTCGGTCGTGACAATGACCCACTCTGGCCTGCGGAAGCTCATTCCCTGGGACAGATGGTCCAGGGTCAGCCACCAACGGAGTGAATCTCTGGTCTTTTGATCTACTTGAATCATTGGAGACAAGTCTGTATAATCCCCATTCCACTGTTTGAGCATGCACAGTTGTAATGGTCTTAGATGAATTCGTGCAAAAGGAACTATGTCCATTGTTGCAACCATCAATCCTATTACTTCCATGCACTGCGCTATGGAAGGACGAGGAACAGAATGAAGCACTTGACAAGAGCTTAGAAGTTTTGATTTTCTGACCTCTGTCAGAAAAATCCTCATTTCTAAGGAATCTATTATTGTTCCCAAGAAGGGAACTCTTGTTGACGGGGACAGAGAACTTTTTTCTTTGGTCACCTTCCATCCGTGAGATGTGAGAAAGGCTAGAACGATGTCCGTATGAGCCTTTGCCTTTGACAGGGACGACGCTTGTATTAGAATGTCGTCCAAGTAAGGTACTACTGCAATGCCCCTTGGTCTTAGAACCGCTAGAAGGGACCCTAGCACCTTTGTGAAAATCCTTGGAGCAGTGGCTAATCCGAATGGAAGAGCCACAAACTGGTAATGTTTGTCCAGAAAAGCGAACCTTAGGAACTGATGATGTTCCTTGTGGATAGGGATATGTAGGTACGCATCCTTTAGATCCACGGTAGTCATAAATTGACTTTCCTGGATGGTGGGTAGGATCGTTCGAATAGTTTCCATTTTGAACGATGGTACCCTGAGAAATTGGTTTAGGATCTTCAAATCCAAAATTGGTCGGAACGTTCCCTCTTTTTTGGGAACTACGAACAGATTGGAATAAAATCCCATTCCTTGTTCCTTTATTGGAACTGGGTGTATCACTCCCCTCTTTAACAGGTCTTCTACACAATGTAAGAATGTCTGTCTCTTTATTTGGTTTGAGGATAAGTGAGACTTGTGGAACCTTCCCCTTGGGGGTAGTTCCTTGAATTCCAGGAGATAACCTTGAGAAACTATTTCTAGCGCCCAAGGATCCTGAACATCTCTTGCCCAAGCCTGAGCAAAGAGAGAGAGTCTGCCCCCCACCAGATCCGGTCCCGGATCGGGGGCTACTCCTTCATGCTGTCTTGTTAGCAGTGGCAGGCTTCTTGGCCTGCTTACCCTTGTTCCAGCCTTGCATCGGTTTCCAAGCTGGTTTGGGTTGTGAGGCATTACCCTCTTGCTTAGAGGATGCAGAATTAGAGGCTGGTCCATTTCTGCGAAAGGGACGAAAATTCGGCTTATTTTTAGCCTTAAAAGACCTATCCTGTGGAAGGGCGTGGCCCTTTCCCCCAGTGATGTCTGAAATCTCTTTCAAATCAGGTCCAAATAAAGTTTTACCTTTGAAAGGAATGTTAAGTAATTTTGTTTTGGATGACACATCCGCTGACCAAGACTTTAGCCAAAGCGCTCTGCGCGCCACAATAGCAAACCCTGAATTTTTCGCCGCTAATTTTGCTAATTGCAAAGCGGCATCTAAAATAAAAGAGTTAGCCAATTTAAGTGCGTGAACTCTGTCCATAACCTCCTCATATGGAGTTTCTCTACTGAGCGACTTTTCTAGTTCCTCGAACCAGAACCACGCTGCCGTAGTGACAGGAACAATGCATGAAATTGGTTGTAGAAGGTAGCCTTGCTGTACAAAAATCTTTTTAAGCAAACCTTCCAATTTTTTATCCATAGGATCTTTAAAAGCACAACTATCTTCGATAGGAATAGTAGTGCGTTTGTTTAGAGTAGAAACTGCCCCCTCGACCTTGGGGACTGTCTGCCTTAAGACCTTTCTGGGGTCGACCATAGGAAATAATTTCTTAAATATAGGGGGAGGAACAAAAGGTATGCCGGGCTTTACCCACTCTTTATTTACTATGTCCGCCACCCGCTTGGGTATAGGAAAAGCTTCGGGGGCACCGGAAGCTCTAGGAACCTGTCCATCTTGCATAATTTCTCTGGAATGACCAAATTGTCACAATCATCCAGAGTAGATAATACCTCCTTAAGCAGTGCGCGGAGATGTTCTAATTTAAATTTAAATGTCACAACATCAGGTTCAGCTTGATGAGAAATTTTTCCTGAATCTGAAATTTCTCCCTCAGACAAAACCTCCCTCATGGCCCCTTCAGATTTGTGTGAGGGTATGACAGAACAATTATCATCAGCGTCCTCTTGCTCTTCAGTGTTTAAAACAGAGCAATCGCGCTTTCTCTGATAAGTAGGCATTTTGGATAAAAGATTTACTATGGAGTTATCCATTACAGCCGTTAATTGTTGCATGGTAATAAGTATTGGCGCAATAGATGTACTAGGGGCCTCCTGCATGGGCAAAACTGGTGTAGACACAGTAGGAGATGATGTAGTATCATGTTTACTCCCCTCATTTGAGGAATCATCTTGGGCAATATCATTATTTATGGCAGTACTGTCCTTACTTTGTTTGGACGCTATGGCACAATTATCACATAAATTTAAATGGGGAGACACATTGGCTTTCATACATATAGAACATAGCTTATCTAAAAGGTACAGACATGTTAAACAGGCTTAAACTTGTCAACAATGCACAAAAAACGTTTTAAAATAAAACCGTTACTGTCACTTTAAATTTCAAACAGAAAACACTTTATTACTGAATATGTGAAAAAGTATGAAGGAATTGTTCAAATATTACCAAATTCACCACAGTGTCTTAAAGCCTTAAAAGTATTGCACACCAAATTTCAGAGCTTTAACCCTTAAAATAACGGAACCGGAGCCGTTTTTCAATTTAACCCCTATACAGTCCCAGATACAGTCTTTGCTAAGACCCAACCAAGCCCTGAGGGGAATACGATCCTAAATTTGAATAATATGCACAAATAAAGCAATCGATTTAGCCCATAAAAATGTCTACCAGTTTTTTAGCCCATAATAAGCCCTTTATTCTGTTTGTTTTTGACTAAGAAAATGGCTTACCGGTCCCCATGAGGGGAAATGACAGCCTTCCAGCATTACACAGTCTTGTTAGAAATATGTCTAGTCATACCTTAAGCAGAAAAGTCTGCTAACTGTTTCCCCCAACTGAAGTTACTTCATCTCAACAGTCCTGTGTGGAAACAGCAATCGATTTTAGTTACTGTCTGCTAAAATCATCTTCCTCTTACAAACAGAAATCTTCATCCTTTTCTGTTTCAGAGTAAATAGTACATACCAGCACTATTTTAAAATAACAAACACTTGATAGAAGAATAAAAACTACATTTAAACACCAAAAAACTCTTAACCATCTCCGTGGAGATGTTGCCTGTGCAACGGCAAAGAGAATGACTGGGGTGGGCGGCACCTAGGAGGGATCATGTGACCAGCTTTGCTGGGACTCTTTGCCATTTCCTGTTGGGGAAGAGAATATCCCACAAGTAAGGATGACGCCGTGGACCGGACACACCAATGTTGGAGAAAAAGGATCTATTTCTGTTTAAATGTAGCGATAGCAAAAATGCTAAAAATGCTCTGGTCTTTTGGGGAAGTTTTTGTCTGAAATGCTCGGTTCTTAAGGGGTTAAAAAGTAAGTTATAGGACATCTTTATTAAAACTGATGAGTGAAACTCCATCTAAAATATCACCAACATTCCGGATCATATTTAATAAAGGGGAAAGTTTACCATCACGCTAAGTAAAGTAGTGGAAGAGTGGCGCAATATGCCATATTGCTATGGGAGGATTACAGACCTCTAACAAAGAAATGTTTTTGAATCAGTATATAAATACATAAGGTTTTATTTTGGGTGTTGAGTCAGTCCAATCTAGAGAAAAGTACTATGTGGCTTTAAATAAAAAATCCAGCACTCAAAATTGCTCTTTCATGATTTAGGTAGAACATACAATTTTAAACAACTTATCAAAATGTGCTTAATTCTCTTTGTATAATTTGTTGAAGTAGCAGCAATGCACTACTGGTTTCTAACTGAACACATGGGTGAGCCAATGATAATCAGTATATATATGCATCCACCAATCAGCAGCTATAACCTAGGATTTTTGCTGCTCCAGAGCTTTCCTAGATAAAGCTTTCAGCAAAGGATAAAAAGAGATGGAAGCAAATTAAATAATAGAAGTAAATTGGAAAGTTATATGCTCTGTCTAAATCATGAATATCTAATTATGACTTTTCTGTCCCTTTAAAGAAAGTGGTTCAGAGCCAAAGACAAGAAAGACTATTCCCATGTAAGGGAAATATTATTAGGGTTATGCAAAATACTGACATTCAAGGCAGTAAACTGCTCTTAAAGCAAATAATTCTATATGCAATACACTATGTATCCTGTACGACGCTGGTCGTTAAGCCCTAAAGGACCAGCATCGTACGCTATACAAAGCTGCTGTCCTGGGCCTCTCTCTGCCGGGATCTCGCTAAAAGTAGCTAGATCGAGCTATTTCTGCATGCCCCACGAATGGAGCAGTGCAGAAATAGACTTGCAGAAGTACCGGGCAGCGGTGGTGCCTATCATTGGTGGTGTGGGAGGGTTAGGAGGGAGGCGGTGGGCATTTTATCGCTGGATGGGGGTGGGAGCGGGTGGGACCGCTACTCTACATAAAAAAAAAGTTTAGAGCGGCAGTGAGTGGGAAGGAGGCTACACTACAGAAAAAAAAAAAGTTGCTTATTATTAAAAAAATAAAAAACTGATAGGTATTGGCAGCTGTCTGCCAGTACCCAGTTATCTAAGATAGCGGGAATTAGAAGGGGGACAGTTAGAGAGCTTTTTGGGGGGGTCAGGGAGGTGGGAAGGCAAGGGGGTAATCCTACACTAAGGAAAATAATAAAAAAAAAAATTAAAAAAAAAAAGTGTAAAACTGCATACTGGCAGACTGTCTACCAGTACTTAAGATTTAGGTGACCAGTGGGGGTCGGGGGAGGGAAGAGAGCTGTTTGAGAGGGATCAGGGGGTGGAAAGTATCAGGTGGGAGGCTAACCTCTACACTAAAGCTAAAATTAACCTTACAAGCTACCTAATTAATACCTTCACTGCTGGGAATAATAAAAGTGTGGTGCGCAGCTTCAATTAGCGGTCTTCTAATTAATAAAAAGCAATGGCAAAGCCATATATGTCTGCTATTTCTGAACAAAGGGGATGCCAGAGAAGCTTTTACAACCATTTGTGCCATTACTGCACAAGTAGTATGTAAATAATTTCAGTGAGAAACCCAAAGTTTGTGAAAAAGTGAACAATTTTTTTTTATTTGATCGCATTTGGTGGTGAAATGGTGGCATGAAATATACCAAAATGGGACTAGATCAATACTTTGAGTTGTCTTCTAAAAAATATATAGTTTTTGACAGGTAAAAACAACAAAAAAACAAGGCTCTATTTCTGTTTAAATGTAGTGATGGCAAAAGTGCTAAAAATGCTCTGGTCTTTTGGGGAAGTCTCAGTCTGAACTGCCCGGTCCTTCAGGGGTTAAATATTATAGCTAATGCTTATTTAAAGATGAAGCTACTGTTTAACAATTTAACTCTTCAATTAACGCAAAAATAAAACTTACCCTGAATAGTCCACATCTCTGGGGTAACTGATAAGCCTTAGTTTTTGTTCTAATTTACGAAGCACTCCTTTAACATCTCCTGTTGTCATGATTTCTTCTTTTCACAGACAAACATCAATAAAAACACAAATAATCAAAAGGATTACAATTACATTCATTTAACTCTAATTCATAGAGAAAAGAAAACAAAAAACATTTTTTTTAAGCAGACTAAAAACGGCATGTGCAGATGTATAATTATTGTTTATTTAAAGCAAAAAATGACATGCACAAATTCATTAAAGCATGCAATTTTAGCACTAGCGACTGCGAGCCTGCAATGCCAACATGTTTAAGACAAAAAAACTGCTTCAGAGCATCAGAGCACTGCTGGTCCGCCAATCAACAGCAGCAATCACACAATTGGCTCACTAAATTGTCCCTTTAAAAGTTAAAACCAAAATTAAACTTTTATGAGTCAGATCCTGCATTCAATTTTAACCCTTTAAGTGCTAAGCACTTTCCCACTTTGGTGCTAAGGTTTTTTTAAAGGTTTTTTTTATTTTATATTTTTAAAAATACATTTTTTTTTACTTTTTTTTATTTATTTCAGATCCCCAAGACTTACCTTTCGAACAGTGGGTCTTGTTAATGTTAAATAAAGTTGCACGGTGACGTCATCACGTCATTGCGCATGACGTCACCGCACATATTGTGAAGCCCCGACGATGCCTATCACTATGCAGGCCCGATCGCCGGGGTAGGAGCGGGTGGGAGCCGCCAGATCTCCCTCAAGGTGGGAGAGTGCTAGTGACGGCTCTGAGCCGTCATTAGCACCAGAGTGGGAAACTCTGTGACGGCTCAGAGCCGTCATTAGCACTCAAGGGGTTAAACAAACAACTTTCCAATGTATTTATATTATCAAATTTGCTTTGTTCTTTTGATATCTTTTGTTGAAAAGTAGACTTTAGCATTATATGGCAGCAGGTATAATGAACTGCAATACCTGAGAATATTTTTGCAAATAATGATGCAGCTTTATTTTGTCAAATAAGCATATTATTTTAATGATTTTTCTTTTTACCGATTTCCCTGTCCCCAAAACAAAAGAACCCTTGCTAACCATTAACAAACTTATACGCAAACACACTCATCGGTTACTTTATTATGTACACCTTGCTAGTACCGGGTTGGACCCCCTTTTTCCTTCAGAACTGCCGCATAGATTCAACAAGGTGCTGGAAACATTCCTCAGACATTGTGGTCCATATTGACATGATAGCATCACGCAGTTGCTGCAGATTTGTCAGCTGCACATCCATGATGCGAATCTCCCGTTCCACCACATCCAAAAGGTGCTCTATTGGATTGAGATCTGGTGACTGTGGAGGCCATTTGAGTAAAGTAAGCTCAATGTCTTGTTAAAGAAATCAGTTTGAGATTATTTGAGCTTTGTGACATGGTGCATTATTCTGCTGGAAGTAGCCATCAGAAGATGGGTACACTGTAGTCATAAAGGGATGGATATGGTCAGCAACAATACTTATGTAAGCCGGGGCGTTTAAACGATGATCAATTGGTACTAAGGGGCTCAAAGTGTGCCAAGAAAATATCCCCCACACCATTACACCACCACCACCAGCCTGAACCGTTGAAACAAGGCAGGATGGATCAATGCTTTCATGTTGTTTACGCCAAATTCTGACCCTACCATCTGAATGTCTCAGCTGAAATCGAGACTCATCAGACCAGGCAACGTTTTTCCAATCTTCTATTGTCCAATTTTGGTGAAACTGTGTGAATTGTAGCCCGAGTTTCCTGTTCTTAGCTGACAGGAGTGGAACCCGGTGTGGTCTTCTGCTGCTGTAACCCATCTGCTTCAAGGTTCGACGTGTTGTGGGTTCAGAGATGGTATTCTGCAAATCTTGGTTGTAACGAGTGGTTATTTGAGTTACTGTTGCCTTTCTATCATCTCGAACCAGTCTGCCCATTCTCCTCTGATATTAACAAGGCATTGTCGTCCACACAACTGCCGCTCACTGGATATTTTCTCTTTTTCGGACCATTCTCTGTAAACCCTAGAGATGGTTGTGCGTGAAAATCCCAGTAGATCAGCAGTTTTTGAAATACTCAGACCAGTCCCTCTGGCACCAACAACCATGCAACGTTCAAAGTCACTTAAATCCCCTTTCTTCAACCTTCTGATGCTCTGTTTGAACTTCAGCAAGTCGTCTTCACGTCTAAATGCATTGAGTTGCTGCCATGTGATTGGCTGATTAGCAATTTGTGCTACCAAGCAATTGAACAGGTGTAACTAATAAAGTGAATCCAATAAATAGATACCAGCAGTATCACCAGTATAGTGCAAAATGCAATCGCAGACAAGAGCTCACTGCTAGCTCTAGGTACATCCAATAAACATAGTGTCCACAGCACATGCTTCAAAATCCTTATTTATCTGGGGATAATTTCAGGGTACAAAAAACAGCAACGTTTCGGGTTGTACACCCTTAGTCATGCAATGTAACACTGTTCACAAACTCACAATTTATAGCAACCTAGGTTACTTAATTATCATACACCTGACTGTGTTTAATTAATTGTAATCCAGGTTAAAATAGCAGGTAAAAACTTCCCTGTCCCATCTAGTGGTAAGTCCTAAGTTTCTAGGTTTTTTTTCTACCTGTATACTAGAAATATTAAAAAAAAGCATTTAAAGTGAATGTAAATTTTGCAGTTTTAAAGAACATATTTATTCATAGTCAGTGTATTAGTCAACACGCATTATTTTTTTTACCAAATTTGCAAAATATCACTATATATTTTATTTTAAAACTTATCTCCGTTTTCGCTTGTAGCTCCTCCCATCCATTACTTCCTCTATTTATTCCTCATAACGTATAGAGCGGTCCCACCCGCTCTATGACGTATTTGAAATGCTCGTTCAAGATGTATTGTTCTTTTGCGCATGCGTTTAACATCCACTGCCTAATCTAATCCACTGCCTAATCGTGGACGCGCAGCGCTTCTAAATCAAAGAGCAGTTTGTTTACGCATGCGCATACAGAAAGACGCATGCGCATAAATAAATAGTGACGTACGCGATAAGGGGCTGGACGCCACAGGGTATGACTGATTATTAGTTGACTACAGTGTCAATCAAGGTTATAAACGCGGTCCAAAATGGCGGGCGGAGGAAGCGAGCAAGAAGATTCACATTAAATAAGTATATAGATCGATATAATTTAACTTTTTAAAATAAATGATGACTTAAACTTAAGTTCATTTTTATTGATAAACATTTTCAGATTGTCGAATACCATTGACTTTACATCCACTTTAAAAACATCCTGTACACTGAACCTGTCTAAATTCCTTACATAAATACAGATACATCATAATCTTTGTTCATTCCCAATGGTTTCATAGAATTTAATGTAGATATCCAAAAGAGTTCCCTGCTCTTTAACATTAATTCCCTATTGCCCCCTCTCCTAGGCATTTTGATTTGATCAATGACCTGCCATCTTAACTGACTAATAGAGTGCCCTGCTTCCAGGAAATGGAATGAAACAGGTGCCTCCTTATTATTGCACCTTATGTTCGATTTATGTTCACCAAGGAAGACCTCCGTAAAATATCATCAGTAGAATCATTTGATAAAACAAACACTTAAGGACACTGATGAACTGACAATGAAAAAAAGACATACAAGAACGTAAAAAGAAGAAGTTTGCTCGCGATGAGCAAGATTACCTTCAAGGAAATGTCTATCGCTGGCGGAACTCTGAGACTGGAGCACCACGTGATGTCACTTCCAGTGATCGCAGACCCTGGAGAAGATGGCGGAACAGAGCCGGGAATGTGAGTCCCAACACCTCAGGAGAGTCTTTTTCTGAGGACACCGGCATAGGAAGCAACACCAAGGAGGGAGGAAACACCGGAGGAGCAGACCGGGTATTTCACCCCAAGAAGAAGTTCACATCACGCACGGGCGGAATGAGGACACGCAACCAGAACCGCTAATAGGTAATTTGAGTGAAAACTTGGTTGTCAACCCCTCAGGGATAGAACTGAGCAATGATGAATTAGGCTTGCTTAACAAGGGACTCTCTTTTTGCCCTACCACAAGGTCTGACACATTTGAATAAGAAATGGACTTACACCAGTATTTCAGGACTTTAAAGGGGCATTTTGCAATGTAAATAAAATGAATGTGCAGCATATAGAACGAGTGAGTAATGCATTTTTGGCTAAAAATCTAGCACTTAGAAAGAAAAGTAAATATATGCAACCACATAATTCCATATTTTTATTGATTTAGTACTAAATGAGTTTGGGATGTTAAAAGTAAACTCCTGCGAGTACCTAACGTAAGACAGGACCTGAAAAGAGAGGAGTTTAATGCCTTAAAAACTCTAAAAGAAAAACCAATAGTTTTGAAGGCTGCAGATAAGGGTGGAGCTATAGTAGCACTGGGGAGAGGGGCATAAATGCAGGAGTGTATGAAATATTAGGGGACAGTATAGCCATGGGATCTAATGTTGCCCCCTCCTACGCCAACATATTCATGGGAACCTTTGAAGACAAGTTTGTATATGAACATGGGTTGTTTTTACAGCATGGAGCCACATGGTGGCGTTTTATAGATGATATATTTGGCTATGGGGGGGGGGCAACATAGTTACCCTATTGCAGTTTGTGTCATATCTGAATCAGGTAGTGAATGGCCTCAAATGTATTTTAAACTGGCATGATGTTTCAGTGGTATTTTTAGACACTAGGGTTGTCAAGAACGTTGCCAAGAATTGTTTAGAATGTGGCATCCACACTAAATCTACTGATATAAAAAACAAACAAACAATCTTCTACATTATAGTAGTTTACATACACAGCAACTGAACTCCTTACCACAGATTGTGAATATAGAAAAGAACATCACAGACTGCATGACATGGGTAAAAAGTTTCTGGAGAGAGGATACCCCAGTGAACTGATTAATCAAGAAATCACTAAAGTTGATAAAATTAGATCCGAGCTGCTTACAAAGGCAAAAGTCCAAAGTGAGGATGACCGTTTGGTTTTTGTCTCTAAGAATGGTAACCATATCAAGAAATTGAGCAAAATAATACAAAGGCATTGGCACATACTTAGAGATTGTAATAAAGATGTGCCCTGTTTTAGAGACCCCCCTATGATGGCATATAAAAGAAATTGAAATGTTAAAGACATTCTCATAAAAACTGATATAGGTAGCCAGTCTAAATCTGAGACAGGCTATATAACTAAGATAAATCTGGGTTGCTATCCATGTCTGGGATGTTCTAATTGAAATTCCCTAATTTAGGGAGATAAGTTTGCACATCCTAGAACAGGTACATTGTATAACATAAAATAATTCTTTACTTGCAACTCATGTTATGTGATATATCTAATAACATGCCCATGCTCCAGGATTTACTTAGGGGAAACCACAAGGAGGGTACGTGATCGTATCTGTGAACATAAATCGAACATAAGGTGCAATAATAAGGAGGCACCTGAAAGTAATCTTGCTCATCCCAAGCAAACTTCATCTTTTTACGTTCTTGTATGTCTTTTTTTATTGTGATAATCAGTTCATCAGTGTCCTTAAGTGTTTTATCAAATGATTCTACTGATGATATTTTACGGAGCTCTTCCTTGGTGAAAATAAATCGAACATAAGGTGCAATTATAAGGAGGCACCTGTTTCATCCCATTTCCTGGAAGCAGTGCACTCTATAAGTCAGTTAAGATGGCAGGTCATTGATTAAATCAAAATGCCTAGGTGAGGCGGCAATATGGAATTAATGTTAAAGAGAAAGGAACTCTTTTGGATATCTACATTAAATTCTATGAAACCATTGGGAATGAACAAAGATTATGATGTATCTGTATTTATGTAAGGAATTTAGCAAGGCTCAGGTGTACAAAATGTTTTTAAATGCTTTTTTAAATATTTCTAGTGTACAGGTAGAAAACCTAGAAACTTAGGACTTACCACTAGATGGGGCAGGTGAGTTTTTACCTGCTATTTTAACATGGATTACAATTAATTAACCACAGTCAGGTGTATGATAATTAAGTAACCTAGGTTGCTATAAATTGTGAGTTTGTGAACAGTGTTACATTGCATGACTAATGGTGTACAACCTGAAACGTTGCTGTTTTTTGTACCCTGAAATGATCCCCAAATGAAGAAGGACTTTGAAGCAAGTGCTGTGGATACTATGTTTATTGGATGTACCTAATAAAGTGGCCGGTGAGTGTATATACACACACACACTTATAATTTTGACATCTAAACAACCTACTATGCAAAGCTATTGCAAAGATTGATTCCCAGTCATGATAACAATATAGTTTTAAATAAAAACAATAACATATTTAATTTTTAATGCTTGCCCCCCTACACCTTCTCACACTTAGGTCCTTGTGCAGATCTATTCCACTTTAATAATTGAGCTTCTTGAAACTTAGCATGGGGTGATTATGTGTATATTTGAAGGGGAACAACAGCATTAAAGGGACAGTCAAGTCCAAATTAAAATGTAATGATTCAGAAAGAACATACAAGAATTGGAAAATTGTTACAAATTGCATCTAATTTGCTTCCTTCTCTTGGTATCCATTGTTGAAAAGCAAACAAAAAGGTAGGCTCAGAAGCAATGCACTACTGTGAGCTAGCTACTTGCCATAGTCTCACCCAATGTGCTCAGCTAGGCTGCAGTAGAGCCTTGCTCTCATTCAACAAAGGATACCAAGAAAATAAAGCAAATTTGATAACAGAAGTAAATTTGAAATCTAAAACTTGTATGGTTTATGTCCATTTAAGGTCTATTTCTCAACTCTGTATGCTTATGTTATACATTTTTGCTGTGAAGGAACACAATATTTCTGCAGACAGAAATTCAGTTATAAGAACTACAAAACCATAGATAGAAAAATTGCCCAAAATAATCTTACAAAAACATCTGGGAGAGTATGACATAGTGAATGGAGTAGTGGAATTTATCACAAAACTGTAAAACATCTATAGATAGATTTTTCCTCAAAAAGCATTTTTTTTGTTTAATCCACCCTGTGCATTGTTGAAATGAAATGTTGAGTTTAATGGTCCTTAAAGGGACACTGAACCTAATTTTTTTCATTTATGATTCAGATAGAGCATGACATTTTAAGCAACTTTCTAATTTATTCCTATTATCAAATTTTCTTCATACTCTTGGTATCTTTATTTGAAATGGAAGAATGTAAGATGCCGGCCCATTTTTGGTGAACAACCTGGGTTGTTCTTGCTGATTGGTGGACAAATTAATCCACCAATAAAAAAAATGCTGTCCAGAGTTCTGAACCAACAAAGAAGCTTAGATGTCTATTTGTTTTCAAATAAAGATAGCAAGAGAATAAAGAACAATTGATAATAGGAGTTAATTAGAAAGTTGCTTAAAGTTGCATGTTCTATCTGAATCACGAAAGAAAAAATTTGGGTTCAGTGTCACGTTAAGATGGTTTAGCACTAATTAATTTTGCTAACATTGTAATAATTTAACAGGTGTTTAAAGCAATCTCCATCTAATAGCTAAGTATAAATGAATATATATTTATATAAACACACAATAATATTCACACCTAAGATATAGAGCATGCCTGCAAAGAATGGTTTCCCTTTGTTGATGCAAAACTGTTAATCCATTTTTTTTAAAAACAAAACAAAAAAAAAAAACAAGCAACTCTGCGGGTGAGAGGAGTGGGTAAACATTAGCTCACAGATAAATTAGCTAATAGTATTTGCCCAAATTAACAAGTTTCAGATATATTTTACAGCAAAATAAATAAAAGTGAAACATTGCAATTTACATTCATTAATAGTGAAATATTTTAAGTGTTGTTTAAAGGGACATTTTAGTCAAAACTGAAATGTACATAAATGGATTACATCTTTGAATAAAAACATATTTGCAATATACATGTATCGGCAAAACTACTTCTAGTAAAAGTTATATGACTGTTATAGTTTTAACATTTTTTTCTGCACGTGCATGTGAAGCATAGCTAGATATTCTCAGTACACCAGCATTTTATATACTGCAGCTGCTCAGAGCACAAGTGTGGCTTCTTTAATGTCAGCAATTAACAGATTGAGCCATTACCAGATGGTACAAGCACCTTAGACTTTCTGAGTAAGTGCTGTGTTTATAATGCTGGTGCTCGGTGCATACTTAAATACACATTTGAAGCAGTTATAGCTTTTTTATTTTTACAATTTTTGTTTTATTGAGGTTTTTAGCAAACGTTACATTACTAATATAATTTGCCACAATTCAATGCAAACAGATAAAAGAACAATTGTTGTACCATAACGATAAAATAAACAAATCTGTATGAAGAATCAATATAAACCTGTCTAATATTTCCTTTTACAAAAATGTATGAGCCTCCCATTAGAACAATAAACTACACTCGAGTCTATATGTGGGGATTAAGAACAATGAAGTTAGGCTAAGCTAATATATAAACGTTATTTGGTGAGAATATATTCGCCTAGCAACAATATAGGTACAACAATACCAACATATTCATATAATGACATATAAACAAGAAATACCACTGAAACCTCCTTTTATATATTTATAGAAACCTCCTATGCTATAGAAAGGCCACTCTTGTACCTACATAAAATATCTAATATCAATGGAGGTAGACTAGAATAAGATATAGTTTTATAGACCTCCCAAGTAATAGATGGGCTACTCTTGAACCTATGCAACCTTGAATCGCTGGAGGTAGAAGAGCCAGCTATAGCTTTTATTAGAAGCATTTTTGCTAATACATGTATAATACAAAAATGTTTCTATTCAAAACTGAAATGCATCCATGTGGATTCCAATTTTGGCTGGAATATCCCTTTAAATATTGAGTTTATGGCCCTTTAAAAAAAGGACAGTATACACTAATTTTCATATAACTGCATGTAATACACACTACTATAAAGAAGAATATGCATAGATACCGATTCTGTAGAGCAAGCAGGAATCTGTAGACTTTAGTCTACATCTGATATTTTGGGGCTTTGTTAAAAGTCTGAAAATCAGCACAATGCTATTAAAAAATAAGCAAAAGCTATACATTACAAAAACACTGCCAGATAGGCTATATAAATGGATCATCTACAAAACATGCATGCAAAGAAAAATCTAGTGTACAATATCCCTTTAAAGGGACATGAAACCCAAAAATTTTCTTTCATGATTTAGGTAGAACATAAAATTTTAAACAACTTTCCAATTTATTTCTATTATTTTATTTGCTTCCTTCTCTTGTTATCCTTTTGCTTAAAGGTTTATCTGGGAAAGCTCAGGAACAGCAAAGAACCTAGGTTCTAGCTGCTGATTGGTGGTTGCATATATATATATAAATACACTGATTGTCATTGGCTCACCCATGTTTTCAGTTAGAAACCAGTAGTGCATTGCTGATCCTTCAACAAATGATACCAAGAGAATGAATCAAAATTGATAATAGAAGTAAACTGGAAAGTTGTTTAAAATTGTATGTTCTACCTAAATCATGAGAGAAAAATTTAGGGTTTCAGGTCCCTTTAAGTTTAATTTTGACATTACTGTCCCTTTCAATTAATATTGCAACACTGAACACATTTACTTTTTTTAACAGTCAGATAAGTGTCCACCAATGTGCATTATGCTGAGCACAGACATGCATTTAACCTTTTAACGCCGTTAGGACGTTGTATTCCGTTGGAATTTTGCTGGGCTTCAGCGCCGAAGGACAGAATACAACGTCCTCACCGCTTGGCTTTCCTGAAGCCACTGGTGCTTCCCTGATGGGATCGCGGTCTGGAGGGCGTTTCTAGCATCATAGGGACGCTCCCTGACGCGATTCCATCATTGAAATCTCATGCACGATCGCATACTTTCAATTTGTTTACATCGGAACAGTTCCGATGTAGACACGTTAACCCCGGCACGAAAGGGTTAAAATAAAAAATGTAACAGCAAATCAGCATTTACGTAAACAAAGTGCAAAGCCAATATCTTAAAGGGACATGAAACACAAAAAAATTATGTCATGATTCAGATAGAGAATACAATTTTAAACAACTTTCTAATTGACTTCTATTATTTAATTTGATTGTTCTCTTGTTATCCTTTGCTGAAAGGATTATCTAGGCAAGCTCGTGAGCAGAAAAGAAGTTGGTTCTAGCTGCTGATTGTTTGCTGCATATAAATACAGATTTTCATTGGCTCACCCATGTGTTCAGTTAGAAACCAATAGTGCATTGCTGCTCCTTCAACAAATGATGCCAAGAGAATAAAACAAAATACATAATAGAAGTAAATTAGAAAGTTGTTTAAAAATTGTATACTCTATCTAAATCATTAAAGAAAAATGTAGGTTTCATGTCCCTTTAACCACTGTGTCATAGCCCCTCATTTGAAAGGATTCATATACTTTATTTCATTTTTGTGTTAGAATGCCCATTTTTTTGTTGACAAACATTACACTGTTTCAGTCCAAAAAAAAAAAAATTTTGAAAATAATTTATTGTATCTCCTTTACACTTCAAGCAAAATGAAAAGACTTGTTAGCCCTTTTGGTTTGTATACATTGTATGTCTTGTGGTCAGTTAACTCTTTCATGACTGGGTTAAAGTGTCTACATCAGAACAACTGTTCCGATTTCGCAAATTGAAACCACGCGATCGTGCACACGATTGCGAGATTTCAATTATTGGATTGCGTCTGGGGGGCGTCCCTACAACCCTAGGAACGCCCTCCAAACCACGATCAAATCCTGGAAGCACAGAAGGCTTTAGGACAGCCGTTGGCTATGACGTACTATTCCGTCATAAGGGCTCTAAAGCCCAGTGTAATTATGACTGAATAGAACGGCATTAAAAGGTTAAAGGCAGATATAAACAAGCTTCCTTGTACTAATCACACAATCACTGTGTAGAATGTTGCAAGGCCAGTGTTCTGGAATCTGCAGGCTATACTCTTTCCTATCTGGGGCAGTTGAAAATCTGTTGGTTGTTTTTTGTTTTTTTTTTAATTAATTTACAAGAAAGAGAGAGAGAAAGAGAGAGAGAGAAAGAGAAAGAAAGAGACTCAATCAGTGTGGAAATATATATACACACGCATACATATACACATACTGGTAATCTCTTATTTTAGCGTATTTTATTAGGAGCATATGCCCAATTTAGTATTTTGGCGTAATTTATTCTCAGTGCTCTCACTGGTATCACAATGTTGCAAGTAATCAGTGTGTGTGTGTATATATATATCTTTTTGTATAAAATGCTTTTTGAGGAAAAGTCTAAAAATAGTTTTCTATCGAAGATAACTTTACTACAGTAATAAAACAAATGTTAAAACAAAAAAAAAAAAAGGCCAGCAAGCTATACCCAGACCAATTAGATCAGATCACTTATTATCACAGAAACACAACCCGATTGTACAGATGTTACCCCCGGAAGCGATCCTTACCAATTTAAAAGGCACGGAAAAAATATTCACTCGCTTCACAAACCATGCGCCTTGGTCCTAAATCCTCTTATTCTGCGCTTTGTAAATAAATGAATTCAGACAGGTAAGGTTCGCCCTCACACGATTAGGAAAACTAAACCTCCCGCCTTTGCACTTATTTTAAACCGCTCTGACAAGAGCGCGTACCCGACTCAGCTGAGCCTGACTGTCATGCACCGATGATTGCTCAGCCTCAAAAAAGTGTAAAACAGAACGCAGAACGCTATTTGATTAAAGGCAAGAGCGCGAACTTAGAAAAGAAGAAAAAAAAAAAACAGTTGGAGCGCGCACTCGATGACAAGCACGTAGTGTTGACTTGTCAGTCATAGCTTTATTTATTCTTCCAGGCAACAAATGGAAGCTAAAGCGTGTGCAATTGGAAATAGTTTTATACATCACAAATAACTTTAAAATGTTTCATATATAAAATGTGCTCCAAATCGCTTCTTGGAATGTATAAATAATAATGATGCCTTGTGCACCAGCTTTCAGTGGTGTGAATATCAATAATGTAATCATCGAAAGAGCCATAGCGAGAGAAGAAAAAAAAATATTAGGTTATCCGATAAAAGCCATTCAGTGAAGCGGCCCCTGTCTTTACTATTTACAATAGTATCTCCCCCTTACCTATATTATTGAAGTTTGTTTTGCATCCTTTATTACCCATAATTCTTTAATTTATGTATTCGTTGTTGTGTTTATTGTATTCCTAGCAATATATATATATATATATATATATATATATATATATATATATATATATATATATATATATATATATATATATATACTACACATACAAGCAAATAATTACAGAAGCATGGCAATGAATATCCTTTCTGGCAGCCAAGGGCTAAACAGATAATAACTAAATAATAAAGTCTACCAGCCCCCAGACAGTGACATAAAGCACAGACAGACTGTTATCGTCTAACCTTTATCCCAGAACCATAATACAAAGTTGTATTTATTTTTTTCTTATTTTCCTATGCCACATTGCACCGAAACCTTTTCTCTTCCTATTTGGAAAACGCATAATGCTCCTCTTTTCTGCATTTGGATATTACCCTCTATATGTATCCAATAGGAATGTTTCTGTGCCTATGTTTATATATCTTCTATAAAATAAAAACATCCCTTGATTACTGTTTTTCCAAATATATCCCATTGTTGGCCCTACTAGACAAAGCAAATTAAAACATAATCAATACGCCCATTCATTTAAAAAGGGTTGGACAGTCTGATGTAAACTGAATCAGCAAACACGGAAGAAACTGTTTGTGACCTTTGTTTCATTGTCAACCAGAGCACTGTTGGAAGCGTTAGCATATGCACTAAATATGCTGCAGACTTCAACATTTCCTGCAGTGACGTCTGAAGAAAAGGTGGAGCAGTGTGTTGTCATGGTATCACTGAACGCATCCACTTCCCATTTCCCAGCTAGAGTGTGGGTAACATTGTGTTTACAGTAAGATTGTCCCTCATCTCTACTCGTAGTTAAATGACACTCAGTCACATGACAGGAACCTATGCAAGCTTACGCTCTCTCGCAGAGCATCATTATGAATAGGATTGTTCCTTACGTCCCCTCGTAGTTAATGACATCACGGTCACTTAACTGGGAGGACTAAACCTGTCAATACAGAAGAGGAGGAGAGTGTATCAGAGCTGGGAGTGAATTCACCTGTGTGTCGGCTGTGAGTACATTGCTGGGCGAATACTTGTAGCTCTTTTACTAAAAGGTGATGGGAGTCTGTGTCTTTTTAATGTGGAATCTTCAATGCAGTTCTTTTTAAATAGGTCACTTTGCAGGCAAGTATTGTAGGCAAGCAAGGAAAGGAATTACAATAAACACTGGTTAAGTGTTACTGTTCAGTTTGTTTCTTTGTTTTGATTATACATTCTCTCTGTTTAACCAACTGGCTACTCTAGTTGGCTAATAACCTATTTGGAAACCAAATGCTTAAAATTATCCTATATTAACTAAGTAGAAAACACTGTTATCCTGATCATCTTAAAATACAGAAAAATATTGAGACATATAAGGTAGTGTAGCATATCTGTGATCTGTCACTTATTGGAAGAAGTACCTACAATTAATTATTAGGTGATTCTGATACTGTTTACACATTTAAAGTTTATTCTCTTTTCTATGGAGAAAAACAAATCTCATCTTTAGGTTGCTATGAAAGAAAAAAATCCTTAAACAAAAGGCCAAGACAATGTTAAGAGGCACATAATAAAACAACTTTTTATTACAAGCCATTTCAGTAGTTATTGCTTGTAAATTAACATACAACCACTGTGTGAAAGCTTTCCAGAAATATTGACACATTGTTTGCTAAAGTTGTGTTTTATTAAAGGGATATAAACCCAAAGTTTTATTTTGTGATTTAGATAGATCATGTCATTTTAAACAACTTTCTAATTTACTTCTATTTTGAATTTTTCTTTGTTCGCTTGGTATATTTTGTTTAAAAGCAGGGATGTAATGCTTAGGAGCCGGCCTATTCCTGGACCACTATGGCAGCAGTTTGGAAAGAATGTCATCCATTTGCAAGAGCACTAGATGACATCACTATTTCCTTCCATGTAGTGCTCCAGATGCCTACCAGAATATCTCTTAAACGCTATCATGGGAACAAAGCAAGTTTGATTATAGAAATAAATTGGAAACTTTTGTAAAATCGTATGCTCTGTCTGAAACTGAATCACAAAATCAATTTTTTGATTTTCATATCCCTTTAATGTCTAAACTGTCCATACCAGTTGCCTTATTTGAAGGAGTTAATCTAAGCATGTTACCAGATTAGACACCCATAAACACTGTCATTTTGTAAGCAAAACTTTTTTGGTATCTTATTACCTCTACTGCTGTCAATTAAAGAATATTATGTAGCAGGGTTAAACGTATATAACCCCCCTTCCCCCCCCCCCAAAAAAAAAATGTGATTCAGTCCGAACATATAATTATTTCTAATATCAAATTTCCTTTGTTCTCATGGTAATCTTTGTTGAAGAAATACCTAGGTAGTTGTATGGAGCACTACATTACTGCCATATAGAGCTCCAGGCACGTGCACATTCTTATCTTACATCCCTGCTTTTCAATAAAAGATACCAAAAGAACAAAGGACATTTGGTAATAGAAGTTAAATTAAAAAGTTGTTTAAAATTGCATGCTTGTGATGTTTGCAGTGTGATGTTTGCAGTGTGTACTTTTTTAACAGTTTATTGCAAAGCATTTTTCACTACACATAATGTAACATTTTATATTGCAATCTAAATGTTTCATATCCCTTTAAACTACAATAATAGAGGTACATACTGTATGTTGTCAACCAGGTGTTACACTTAATTTTATATTAATATCTTAAAACGAAAATAGCTAAAAACTCCACATTTTAGTTCAGATCTATTAAGCCACTTCAATGCTAGAGATTCCTAAAATGACCCATTTTAAGTAACTGGGATAATTTTAAGAAATTGTGCTTTTGTCAAACTATGTTGCCTCAAAAATGATTCCATTCATTGTCTAAGAATGACTACAAAAGTACTAGAAAATCAGGGCTTCAAATTGAAACGGAGTAAAGTTATAAACTTTAGCAATGTGATAACTGGTAACCCTGACTGCTTTTTGTGTATAGGCGACAATCTTTTTCTTAGACGCTTCTGTAATGAGATTTCAAGAGGGTGTGCACTGGGCACAAAGTTCAACATCTCTAATTATAGTACAGTGAAATAATGGCTTTAGTCCTAGTATTTTATTTCAGTCTCTGTATTTTCTTTTGCAACTTTTCTTTTTTTTTCTTTTTGAAGGTTTCATACACATTTTGCTACATAAAAAAAATACAAATTACTAATATTTAAGGGGTTGTTGTTCTTTTAAGTTTTGGCAGAAATAAGAATATTAAGGAACCAGGCACATTCTTTTATAGGAGCCTGACACAATATATAGGCTGTTCGAAAAAGCGAAATACCCAGAAGTAAAATTCTAGGGCGGTTGCTCCTAGGATTTCTCATGTCCTCTATTATGGTATCAAAGTAACTGAATATGCCGTTCTGTTACTCAATGGTATTATTGCTTGTCTTTTTAACAGAGGGTGTTAGCTGTAAACATCTTGTCTAGCAAGATCTTCAATGCCAGGTTTGTCATATTTTATCTTATCAAGAAAACATTCCTATGTATAGTCTGTCATTATGCACTTCTGCATTCCGCATTCCATATTGTTATGGTTGTTGTGTATGTATAACTACAAATATAACTTGTTGGTTGATTGCAGTTTGCTGGAATTTTTATAGCATCCATTTATGTTGTAATAGACGTAGACATTTTTTATAAAGGATGCGTGAATAGGTCATTAACCACAATTTAAAGAATCTCTAACAATTGAAGATTTGTGGCAAAGAACACACAGAAGAGCTAAGTATGAGTAATTTGCTTGTGTATATATATTTTTTTTTTTTTTATCAAACATTTTTATTGTTTTTTTGCAGGGCTTAACTACTCTGTGAAATAATGAATCCTAGCATTTTATTGCTGATTCTTATTTTTTTTTATTTTTTTTTAGATTATATATATATATATATATATATATATATATATATATCTATATATCTATATATCTATATATATATATATATATATCTCTATCTATATCTCCATTAAAGGGACTTGAAACCCACATTTTTTCTTTCATGATTCAGATAGAGAATACAATTTTAAACAACTTTCCAATTTACTTCTAATATCAAATTTGCTTCATTCTTTAGATATCCTTTGTTGAAGAAATAGCAATGTGCATGGGTGAACCAATGTCAAGAGGCATCTATGTGCAGCCATCAATCAGCAGCTACTTAGCCTATTTAGATATGTTTTTCATCATATGATAGATATCAAGAGAACAAAGCAAATTAGATAATAGAAGTAAATTGGAAATCTGTTTAAAATTGCATGAAATAATTTTTTTTTATTATAAATCATGAAATAAAAAAATTGGGTTTCATGTCCCTTTAAAACCGTTGCTTGCTTGTGCTAATGGCTCCACAATCTTCTGGTTGTTTCTTTAGTTTGCTAGAAGTTTAGCAAACCTTGGTATAGTGTGTGTCTAAAGCTGTTTATTCTAGTTAGTTTTTAAAGTTTATTTGATTACCCCCAAGGCAGAACATACAGTGATCTGAGATGTCATCGCTGAAAATGCAGCATGTCTGAAGAAAGAACAGGACACATGCAGGAACAGTTAGCGTTTTAACTTTACAGCGCTGCTCCACATTAGGCTGTTCTCTGGCTGCACTGTGAAAGTTTTTTTTTTTCCCCACAGTTCATCCAGATCAAAGTGCTGTTAAAAGTGAACAGTCAAATATGCAGTAGCACTGCAAAGCAGTAGTGCATTGATTGATTGACTGGGTCTCAGAGATTGTTTCAAGCCCGTCTCCTAGCCTTTCACAGTCTGCAAAGCTGTTTTTTTTTCTGAATGTAAGATGTTCGTATGAGCAATTTTCCCCTTTTTTTTTTTTTTTTTTTTTTTTTTTTTTTGACTACTTCTATGTTAGACTATGTCTGCATCTAATTTGCAATGCAATTGTCAACTACTGCACTATATTATAAGACTTAAAAAATTGCTTTATTCTACAGTTAACAAACACATTACAATTGAACTGGTACTTTAGTGTAACTGCCTAATTTAAAATGTAATTTTATTTAAAAATGACCTTCACAAAAAAATTTCACTAAAAAAGTCTCATCGCAGAAAGTGAAAAAAAGTTCTTCTAACCCCTGAACATCTGAATGGATTTGGCAGTATCGGCTATAGTTTTAGGACAGCTGAATGTTTAGGATGCTCCATGCCGTCCTAAAGCCCAGCACAGTTAGGATGACATACAACATCTTAACGGCAGGAAGGGTTTATGAGAAGCCAGAGACAAATTCTTTTTCTATAGGAAACAGATGCGGAAATTTTAATACAAATGTATATAATTTTGTAGAAATTTGGAAAAAGTCAGGCTGCAGAAGTAAAATTCTATTCTATGGCTTCTGCACTCATGAAATGGTCAAATCCTGCACCAAAAGCTCTAAAAGTGTGAATTAAACAATGTGCATTCTGATCATTCGTTATGATCTAAATGTGGAAGAAGTCGACTACTCGCGGCATTCAGCTCTTTTCTGAGCCGGGTTCCTTCTTGTGAAAATTCAACACACTAAGATGCAAATCCAGATCTTTATTGTGTTGCACTTTCAGGAAGAAGGAATCTGGCTCTGAAAAGAGCCAAATGCCGCGAGCGGTCCCCATCTTTTGCATTTGGATCATCACGAATAATCCGAATGCACATGCCATTAGTTGTAGCAAGTTGGTGGAGGAGAAATCCTTCCTTCCGTCCTTTCCTTCCCCCCTCCCTCCCTCATCTCAGTACCATGGCCATAAGTATTGTATCATTAGTTTGAAATCAGGGTTATCTAAGCTAGATCTGGATAACTATTTGCAATGTGATTTGCTGTAACAAAAATTACAACATTAACACAAGCACTTTTTTTCCAGAAAATGTAGCTTATTAATGCATATCCTTATAGGAAGATGGGAGGAAATATTTTGAAAACAGAATTTTGATTTTGTAAACTGAGATTTTTTTTGTTTGTTTGAAATTAACAAATAGCAGATTGACCAAAATATCTGGAACCTAAAAGTAGATGTTGTTTGTGACTAGTGTTTTAGACTGAACTGAATTTAGTTTTGGTTTAAATGGCTTCCATAAAAGTTGGCAGGTATAATTTGTATGAAAAATATTATATTTTTATATTATTTTGACCACGACTGACAAATTTCAAAAGCTTGGGGAACACACTTTTTAAAAAAAATATTATTTATTATTATTAACAGGTATTTGTAGAGCGCCAACAGATTCTGCAGCGCTATAAACATAGTTAGTATACAGGATAACATTTATTAGGGATCCAATGGGTAGAGAGCCGAGAGTTGCACTGTTGTAGTCGGCTCTTATGAAGGCAAGCTACAAACAGCTGGGCTCATAGGCTTTCATTCTAAGGGGTTAAAGGGGAAATCAATGGAGTTAGGAAAGGTTAGTGTTGGTTGTATGCATCCCTGAACAGTAGAGTCTTTAGGGAGCGCTTGAAGCTGTTAAAACTAGGGGAGAGTCTTGTGGAGCGAGGCAGGGAGTTCCACAAGATGGGGGCTAGTCTGGAGAAGTTTTGTAAACGGGAATGTGAGGAAGTAACAAGAGAGGAGGAGATCCTGAGCAGAGCGAAGGGGACGGGAGGGAGAGTATCTGGAGATAAGGTCTGAAATGTAGGGGGGAGCAGTGCAGTTGAGGGCTTTGTATGTCCGAGTAAGGATTTTGTGTTAAATCCAGGAGGCAAGAGGAAGCGAAGTGAAGGGATTGGCAGAGAGGTGCAGCAGATGAAGAGTAACGTGTAAGGAAGATGAGTCTGGCAGAGGCATTCATTATGGATTGTAAAGGAGCTAGGTGGCAGCTAGGTAGCCCAGAGAGGACGGAGTTGCAGTAGTCGAGACGGGAAAGGATGAGAGTGGACTAAAATCTTAGTTGTGTCTTGTGTAAGGAAATGTCTAATTTTAGAGATGTTTTTAAGGTGGAAGCGGCAGGCTTTAGCCAAGGACTGAATGTGAGGCGTGATGAAAGGTCTGAGTCAAGTGTGACCCCAAGACATCGGGCATGCAGGGTAAGGGTAATAAAGGAATTATCAACAGTTATAGAAAATTGGGGGGTGGAGATTCTGGATCAAGGGGGAAAAATATAGTGTAGTCCTAACTCAAATCTTTTTTGTCAATTGATTTGCTCTTGATAAAAGCGAAAGTACAGATGAAAGGTATAGAGCTATTTTATTGTTTTTATTAAAGGTAGAGACCTTAAGTGTCCAAACACTGAATATACTACCGACCTCTGTAAGTACTTTCCTTTTAGTGCAGATTTGGGTCCAAACGTTATTGTTTTTAATTTCCTTGTCAATTTTTTTTTTTTTTTGTGTATTTCAAATAAAATCAACAAACTGAGTGTTACAAACATAAACTTCAGACTAAAAATGTACCTTAACACAACTTGCTGTCCATTTTTTATGCAGCAGAACAGATTTTTATAATTAAGCAAAACAAAACCACAAATGGTTTAAAAAGTGATAGAACTAGAAAGAGGCAGACTATCACTGTTTATAACATTCTGTTATTCATTCTTCTAGAAACTTTGCATTGAAATAAAAATAAATTTGCTCCTGGCTGAGGCTGGCTCTCTTTTTTGCTAGCTATGTTGCCTGTATCAGAAAAGAGGCGCTGAGATGCATAAGTAGAATTTTGCCAATTTTGCCAAGGTGGGATATTTATCTTTGCTAGCTCCACCAATGCAAAGCAGAGTTTTGCTCCTTGGCAAGGGGCCTCTCAACAAAGTAAGCCTGGACTTTTCTAACTTAAATATCTTCAATATTTATATGCAATGGTAAATAGCCAGCTATACGGCTAGGGGAAAGTATTTAGTCTGCTCTTAAAATAAGTATATATCAAAATTTATTAAAAATATAAAAAAAAAAAAGTTAAAAGCGCTACGAACTATAAATCAATAACAGGACACATCCTTACAGTTATCTATACAGTACATATACTCAGCAATGGAGAGCAATCAGCTAATAATTGCGCAAACAGATTATGCACATCAATTTAAATAACTCCCGTCAGTCTAAGGCTAAGTGTAAATAATAAGCTTGGCCCTATATCATGCAAAACATAGTCCCAAATCTCCTGATTTACTATAAACAATCCAAGTGATGACTCCTATTATTTATGAGTGATCTAATCCACATAAGCCAGGAGTGTACTGTCCTAAAAAAGTGAAAAGTAAACGTCTATAGACATCCTTTAGGCAAAGACACTGGTTTTCAAACCTGTCCAAGTCTCCCCAACAGGTCAGATTTTCAGGATTACCTTGGATGAGAGCAGGTAAAATAATCATGTTTACTAATCAGCTGATTGTTTCACTTGTGCTCCAGTTCAGATATCTTCAAAATCTTTCCTTTTAGGGAGGCCTGAGGACAGGTTTGAAACCAGTGGACTAAGGACATAACCATAAAACACTGTACCATGTGCAGGAGTTCATCGGAGTGAAGCAGCTGGTGCCATGCGTAGACCAACTAGCTAGAAAAAAAAAGTTATTAGTACATGAATAATAAACCTATAGGAGCTGGGAGATTGTGGGTATATTATGTGTATGTATTATATGGTAAAATACTATAATATGTATTTTAAAGTAATTTTCATTATTTGGAAAAAAAAAAAAAAAAAGCTTTTACCTTTTTGGAGTGTTCTTTTCTGTTTAGGAAGAAGATTTTTATCCCATAGAAGACAGTAGCCGTGGCTTTATTGTTTTACAAAAGTCCATTTTTAAAAAAAAACAATTTTTCCAGCTTTATAGTATCTAAAACGTTGTTTTTTTTTTTTAATTGATAGTTTTTTAATAGTGTATTTTTATCTATTGTGTTAAAAACCACCTCCCCGTGTTAACATGTATTTATTACTGTTTCTACATACGTTATCCCTATGTACCCCTAATCTGCTGCCCCTAATACCGCCGACACCTACATAATATTTATTAACCCCTAATCAGCCGCCCCTGCTATCGCTGACACCTGCATATTTTTTTTAACCCCTAATCTGCCGCTCCGTACACCGCCGCAACCTACATTATACCTATGTACCCCTAATCTGCTGCCCCTAACACAGCCGACCCCTATATTATATTTATTAACCCCTAATCTGCCGCCCCCAACGTCGCCTCCACCTACCTACAATTATTAACCCCTAATCTGCCGACCGGACCACACCGCTACTATAATAAATGTATTAACCCCTAAAGCTAAGTCTAACCCTAACACTAACACCCCCCTAAGTTAAATATAATTTAAATCTAACGAAATAAATTAACTCTTATTAAATAAATTGTTCCTATTTAAAGCTAAATACTTACCTGTAAAATAAACCCTAATATAGCTACAATATAAATTATAATTATATTGTAGCTATTTTAGGATTAATATTTATTTTACAGGCAACTTTGTAATTATTTTAACCAGGTACAATAGCTATTAAATAGTTAATAACTATTTAATAGTTACCTAGTTAAAATAATTACAAAATTACCTGTAAAATAAATCCTAACCTAAGTTACAATTAAACCTAACACTACACTATCAATAAATAAATTAAATAAACTACCTACAATTATCTACAATTAAACCTAACACTACACTATCAATAAATTAATTAAATACAATACCTACAAATAAATACAATGAAATAAACTAAAGTATAAAAAAGAACTAAGTTACAAAAAATAAAAAAATATTTACAAACATTAAAAAAATATTACAACAATTTTAAACTAATTACACCTACTCTAAGCCCCCTAATAAAATAACAAAGGCCCCCAAAATAAAAAAAAAAATGCCCTACCCTATTCTAAAATTAAAATAGAAAAGCTCTTTTACCTTACCAGCCCTGAAAGGGGCCCTTTGCGGGGCATGCCCCAAAGAATTCAGCTCTTTTGCCTGTAAAAAAAACCCATACAATACCCCCCTTAAATAAACCTAACACTAAGCCCCTGAAGATCTCCCTACCTTGTATTCACCACGCCGGGTTCACCGATTGATCCAGAAGAGCCTCCGATGTCTTGATCCAAGCCCAAGCAGGGGGCTGAAGATGTCCAATTCCGATTGGCTGATAGGATTCTATCAGCCAATCGGAATTCGAGGGACGCCATCTTGAATGACGTCCCTTAAAGGAACCGTCATTCGTCGGGAAGTCGTCGGTGAAGATGGATGTTCCGCGTCGGCGGGATGACCATGGATCCGGAAGAAAGAAGATTGAAGATGCCGCTTGATAGAAGACTTCAGCCCGATCATGGACCTCTTCAGCTCCCGCTTGGATGAAGACTTCAGTCGGACATGGACCTCTTCAGCTCCCGCTTGGATCAAGACTTCAGCCGGATCATGGACATCTTCAGCCCCCCGCTTGGGCTTGGATGAAGACTTCGGAGGCTCCTTAGGACCGATCGGTGAACCCGGCGTGGTGAAGACAAGGTAGGGAGATCTTCAGGGGCTTAGTGTTAGGTTTATTTAAGGGGGGGTTTGGGTTAGATTAGGGGTATGTGGGTGGTGGGTTGTTATGTTGGGGGGGTATTGTATGTGTTTTTTTTTTTTTACAGGCAAAAGAGCTGAATTCTTTGGGGCATGCCCCGCAAAGGGACCTTTTCAGGGCTGGTAAGGTAAAAGAGCTTTTCTATTTTAATTTTAGAATAGGGTAGGGCATTTTTTTTATTTTGGGGGGCTTTGTTATTTTATTAGGGGGCTTAGAGCAGGTGTAATTAGTTTAACATTGTTGTAATATTTTTCTAATGTTTGTAAATATATTTTTATTTTTTGTAACTTAGTTCTTTTTTATTTTTTGTACTTTAGTTAGTTTATTTCATTGTATTTATTTGTAGGTATTGTATTTAATTAATTTATTGATAGTGTAGTGTTATGTTTAATTGTAACTTAGGTTAGGATTTATTTTACAGGTAATTTTGTAATTATTTTAACTAGGTAACTATTAAATAGTTATTAACTATTTAATAGCTATTGTACCTGGTTAAAATAATTACAAAGTTGCCTGTAAAATAAATATTAATCCTAAAATAGCTGCAATATAATTATAATTTATATTGTAGCTATATTAGGGTTTATTTTACAGGTAAGTATTTAGATTTAAATAGGAATAATTTATTTAATAAGAGTTCATTTATTTCGTTAGATTTAAATTATATTTTAGTTAGGAGGGTGTTAGGGTTAGGGTTAGACTTAGCTTTAGGGGTTAATACATTTATTATAGTAGCGGTGTGGTCGGGTCGGCAGATTAGGGGTTAATAATTGTAGGTAAGTGGAGGCGACGTTGGGGACGGCAGATTAGGGGTTAATAAATATAATATAGGGGTCGGCTGTGTTAGGGGCAGCAGATTAGGGGTACATAGGTATAATGTAGGTTGCGGCGGTGTACGGAGCGTCAGATTAGGGGTTAATAATAATATGCAGGGGTCAGCGATAGCGGGGGCGGCAGATTAGGGGTTAATAAGTGTAAGGTTAGGGGTGTTTAGACTTGGGGTACATGTTAGGGTGTTAGGTGCAGACATAGGAAGTGTTTCCCCATAGGAAACAATGGGGCTGCGTTAGGAGCTGAACGCTGCTTTTTTGCAGGTGTTAGGTTTTTTTTCAGCTCAAACTGCCCCATTGTTTCCTATGGGGATATCGTGCACGAGCACGTTTTTGAAGCTGGCCGCGTCCGTAAGCAACGCTGGTATTTAGAGTTGCAGTGGCGTTAAATTATGCTCTACGCTCCTTTTTTGGAGCCTAACGCACTAAAAACCCAGCCATTCTGTGAACTCTAAATACCAGTGGTATTTAAAAGGTGCGGCCAAAAAAAAGCCAGCGTTAGCTACGCGGGTCGTTACCGACAAAACTCTAAATCTAGCCGATAGAGATTAATACCTATTAGTTGTTATTCTTAAAGGGCCACTGTAAGAAAATATTTTCTATGCCTGTTACTAACTAACTACCCCAAATACGCTTTTTATCAATAGCATTTCATTAACATATCTCTACCGTATATCAGAAATCTTGTCTGCAAATTTAATTGTTTTCCAAACCCACTCCGTGGGTATCCTTTGCTCTGTACCAATCCGTTTACAATACCTAGGTTTCAAAATGGCGCTTTAAACACAAAGTTCTTGGTTTAAGTATTTTAAACACACAGTGCTGAAAATAGTGTGCAGGATAACGTGACATCATCGGCGAATAAAATATATAACTTTTAGAACGTTATGAAACTTCGTTTTGGAGAAAACATAGGTCAGTAGGTTTTAATTAATGTTTATTAACTTTAATATGTTAGTTGTTTAGCTTAAAAATTATAACAGAAAGTAATCCTTTAACACACACAAACAACAATGTCCCGTACTGGTATCATAGTGGATATTCATATTTTCAAATATATTGAAATCACAGCCCTTGAATGTTACACTTTCTTCCTTCGACTCCTCTATTTAATTTATTACATTTTTATTTCTTAGTTTAACTTTGGTATGTAAAAACAGTAATAAATACATGTTAGCACGGGGAGGTGGTTTTTAACACAATAGATTTGAAATCCCACAAGGTAATTTAAAATTATTGGTGATTATATGCGTAAATTGGGGTATGAGATTTGTGAAGGTGGTCGTTGCTAAGGTAACATTTCACACAACTCGCCTAAGTAATTTTGTTTAGTACTGTATTTATTTTTATTAATTTTGATAAATGTGGGTTTGACAAATTATGTTTGACTTAGATATCAAATGGGTAAAATACCAGTAGGATAGATGGTCATCCCCTTGCCCTTAGTACAGTGTCATATTTTTGATAGTTTATATTGGTAACCATGACTACCTATAGGGTGATAGACGTATCGATCAAAATATTATTAGACATTCATCACT
The DNA here is from genome assembly GCF_027579735.1 of Bombina bombina. NCBI lineage: Eukaryota > Metazoa > Chordata > Amphibia > Anura > Bombinatoridae > Bombina > Bombina bombina. The sequence continues at coordinate 1,159,379,941 of NC_069500.1, read as the reverse complement.
ACATGTGTTACATGCACATTATCACGGTCACTGTTGACAGGTTGTAAAATGGATTTGTATTGAAGTCAAATACAGGTAGCCCTCAGTTTATGCCGGGGTTAGGTTCCAGAAAGAATGGTTGTAAATCAAAACCGTTGTAAATTGAAACCCAGTTTATAATGTCAAGTTAATGGGAAGTGAGGGAGTTAGGTTCCAGGCCCCTCTCAAAATTGTCATAAGTAACACCTAATAAATTATTTTTAAAGCTTTGAAATGAAGACTTTAAATGCTAAACAGCATTATAAACCTAATAAAATAATCACACAACACAGAAAATATAATTAAACTAAGTTAAATGAACAAAAACATTTGCTAATCAGCATTATAAACCTAATAAAAAAATTACACAACACAGACTTCACTTGCATTTTTCTGCAAACAGTTCTTTCTATGCATTCCAATCTGGACTGATTTATAGACAGGAAGATCTCATTCCTTTGAAATCTGCTCGATAGCTCAGGTCTGGTTAAACTGATTAATTTCAGCTTGCTTGGCTTTGCTGCAACACAAGCGGACAGCTCCACCTACTGGCTATTTTAATAAATGCACTGCTTCATTTCTTGTTTGGATAAGGCAGCTTAGAAAATACTATTTCAAATTTAAAACACGGTGCATAATAAAGCTGCTAAGTGATATATAAACAATGTATTACATATGGCACTTGCTAATACTTCAATAAACACATGAGGTGCATTTTTATTTTCCATACGTATACTTTTATTAGTGTTTTAGCCTCTCACCTGCCTCCCAGGGACCTGAGTACATTTCAAACATTAGAACAAGTTAATATTTTCCCTCAGATGTGAAGACGTGAGGCTCAAAGGAACTGTAGTGACAGAACAGGAAGTATCATGATCCCACAGCACCACCTGTAATGAAAAAGCCAATGTCATGTCGGTACTAAATTCCAATGGGCCACTCTCATGCTACAAACCTCCTTCCCAATCTATGTCCCGCCCCTCCTCCCCGGGACCATCCCAGGAACGCTGACTGCTCAGAGGGAGAGACCCGTCACATGTGCGCTCAGGATCTTCTCTTCAGTCGCCTCTAAGCCTGTTCACATGGGGCGAGTGATGTCACTTCTGGGCGGGGCTAAAAATCACATTTTAAATCTGCAGTTAATCGTGCAGCCCTAATAAATTATTTATATATATATATATATATATATATATATATATATATATATATATATATATAATCCTATATTGAGTATAAATTATACTCTATCATTCTCAATGAGATTGATTTATTACTTTCCCACAATATGCCTATTAGTTTTACCCCCATAGTAGTGAGCCAGGGCTCTGTGTGCCACAAGCCACGTCTGCCAGCTGAGTTAGCCAACACTTAATGCCGCCTCTGCTAGCGACAATTTTCTTGCCTACTGCCCTACTCCTACTGTCAGCAATATTTCAGTGCCCTACCTGAGTTAAGTAGTGAGTCCAGTCCACTGACAGTCTGACTCGCTCCCTTAATACACGCCACCGCCTTGCCTTCTCCACTCCGTCTAGTCCTTCACCGATCAGTGAGTCACCCGGCCGTCTCTGTCGCCACTGACTAACCCCCGTTGCTGCCAACAGACAGGAATGTGCCTGGCAAAAATGTCATATGACCTCGGCGAAAAGACGGTCACGTGGCTGCTCGGCTGTAAGACTGTCAAAATCATTTATTTTTTTTATTATTATTATTTATAGCCAGCCACATATTCAGTGTAGCGGCCGGGGGCAAGTGCCACCCTCCAAAATGTTCCGCCCTAGGCACGGGCCTTGTTGGCCTATGCCTTAATACGCCCCATGCAGAGTACACTTGGCTTCTGATTTGTAAGAAAACAGTTATTTTTGAGTTTTGATTGACAGGCTAGCAAGCGTATGGTACATATGCACTATTTATCGTCCATGCTCCAGATTCGGTACATTTCTGCGTCCGTATACAGTTGACGTTCAAGTACCTTTTTTAAAGTCTTCACTACAAAACACTCCTCTGTGTGAGTGTGGATCAGCTAATTTGTTACTATATGGATGATCTTTGAGCATGCAAACACTCTTGGATGCTTTTGAAGACTAACAACATCGCTGGTGATGTTGCTGTCTTTTATTGTTAACACTTTAGCGTCTGTTTGTGAATGAATCAGGCAGTATATATGATTTTTCTTACTCTTTCCCTAATTTAATTTATTTTTTGCTTTATTTACATGAAAGTCTAGCTGTTGACTCTAAGAATAATAGTTTGTTCACAGATAAAGGAATCACTTTGATTAAGCGTTTTTATTTCTACTAAAGAAGAACTGTTTTTTTTTATATCCGTTTTTAATATGTTTTCAATGACTTGTAAAACAAGCTAGAGAGTATTCTGTGTATTGAAAATTGTTATTTAAGAGTTATATATTTTTATAATAGCTTGTTTTGCTTCCTGGATCCTCTTATTTTCAAGAACATGCCTTTTAAACAGGCTGAGCATGCAGGAAGAGCCAATACTTAGGTACTGACATTTTCATTATGGGGGGTGGCTTCAATGAGCAAGACTATATTTTAGTTGCAAGAATAAACCTGAAGAAGCAATTTCCAATTTGTTTAACACTACGCGGCTGATATAACAAGTCGCTGTGAAGACATTTAGGGAAAAATGTACAGTTTTAAATGTCTTTTAGCTTTAGGTCAATATTCCAAGTGCTTTTCTGAATTGATGTTCAGTATACTGGTCAACTAATGTGTGAAAATGTCATATTTTCTTCATTGGATAAATTATAAATATTTCAGTTCTAAAGGCTCCACAAAGCCTTTCACTTTAGTATTCTACTTTGACTTATAATTTGCTGGGAAATGGCAGTTTATTAAATGGACAGTCTTCTTTAGTATTGTTTAAAAAGATATATATATATATATATATATATATATATATATATATATATATATATATATATATATATATATATATAATCCCTTTATTACCCATTCCCCAGTTTTGCAATCAGCCAGTCAGTGCTGACTATTAGGTAACTCCACGGGCATGAGCTCAGTGTTATCTATATGGCACACATGAACTAGCTCTGTCTAGCTGTAAAAAAAACAGTCAAAATGCTGTGAGATAAGAAGAGGTAGTCTTCGAGGGTTTAGAAATTAGCATATAATCCTACCCAGGTTTAGTTTTCAGCAAAAAATAACGAGAACAAAGCTATTTTGTTGATAAAAGTAAATTGGAAAGTTGTTTACAATTACATGCCCTATCTGATTCATGAAAGTTTAAAGGGACAGTCAAGTCCAAAAAAAACTTTCATGATTCAGATAGGGCATGTCATTTTAAACCACTTTCCAATTTACTTTTATCACCAGTTTTGCTTTGTTCTCTTGGTATTCTTAGTTGAAAGCTAAACCTAGGAAGTTCATATGCTAATTTATTAGACCTTGAAGACCGCCTCTAATCTAAATGCATTTTGATAGTTTTTCACCACTAGAGGGCATAAGTTCATGTGTTTCTTATAGATAACATTGCGCTCAAGCTCGGGAATTTACCATGGAGACAGCTCTTATTGGCTAAAATACAAGTCTGTCAAAAAGAACTGAAATAAGGGGGAAGTCTGCTGAGGCTTAGATACAAGGTAATTACAGAGGTAAAACGTGTATAATTATAACTTTGTTGGTTATGTAAAACTGGGGAATTGGTAATTAAGGGATTATCTATCTTTTAAAACAACAAAAATTCTGGTGTTGACTGTCCCTTTAATGCTACATAAAAAGCTACCCTCTCCAAGCCTTGATTACTTTTTTTGCAATCCTTTTTTTTTTTTTTTTTTTTTTTTTCACATTCTCAGCTCTCATGTTTTTATATATTTCTTTTAGTTCAGCTTGGTCTAACTCACACCCATTTGGCTGGTTATGAGTTATACTTGCATAGAATAAATGTTTTCTTTAACGAGGCATACAAGAGCAAAAAGAAAATGCTGTAATCTATTAGGTGATTTTATTATTTCCCTTTTGCATTTATATAACTATTAGGTTAAGCACAACCTTTGAAAACTTCTCAACAGATTTATCTACAAAAATCCCCTTAGATTATAATGGTGATTTTCTGTAGATGCCTTATTTCTAAACAATCGAAATTGCAGAATAGGTTAAACACACCATTACCGTCGGCTCTGGAGAAGAAATATACTACTGGGAGCTAGCTTAACACATCGCCTGAGACAATGATAAAAGGCATATGTGTGTAGCTACCAATCACCACCTAGTTCCCAGTGCAATGCTGCTCCTGAGCCTAACTAACTATATATGTTTTTTGTTTTGCTTTGTTTTTTTTACAAAGGACACTAGAAGACCACATGTAATAATAAAGTATACTGAAAAGTCTCTTAAAATTGCATGCTCTTTCTGAACCATGAAACCTCTCAGACCATGGTATGAATACAAAGCTTTCACTATTTTGATTACAATTTTTTTTATTGTATTCTGACTAAGAAACTTTTTAAAATGTTTATAAGATCGAAAAGTGCAAGTATACTTGTGTAATGATGACATTTCAGCACCACAAATCCACTATGAATGCAGTTAAACCCTAATGCTCATATTACAGTAATATAAGTAAGGATACATAGATGGATTAGGTTTTGTCTCTCCATTGAAAAAACGTTCATGAGGAAGGCAGATTATACCAGGGCTCGATAATCTATATATAAAAATGTTACTGCATTAACCCCCAGGCAGATATTGACTCTATAGACTACAGGGACACAGCAGTTTAAAGGGATACTGAACCAACGTTTTTTTTTCTTTCATGATTCAGATAGAGCATGCAATTTTAAGTAACTTTCTAATTTATTCCTAGTATCAATTTTTCTTCGTTCTCTTGGTATCTTTATTTGAGAAAGCAGGAATGTAAGCTTACTAGCTGGCCCAATTTTGGTTCAGCACACTTGATAGCGTTTGCTGATTGGTGGCTGCATTTAGCAACCAATAAGCAAGCACTACCCAGGTGCTGAACCAAAGACGGGCTTAAAATTGCATTCTCTATCTGAATCATGGGGGGGGGGGGGGGACATTTTGGTTTAGTATCCCTTTAATGGAGTGCAATGGGTTCCCAAGCAGATATTGATACTACAGGACACAGCAGTTTAATGGAGTGCAGTGGGTTCCCATGCAGATATTGATACTACAGACTACAGGACAACACAGAAGTTTAATGGAGTGCAATAGGTTCCCATGCAGATATTGATACTACAGGGACACAGCAGTTTAATGGAGTGCAGTGGGTTCCCATGCAGATATTGATACTACAGACTACAGGACAACACAGAAGTTTAATGGAGTGCAATAGGTTCCCATGCAGATATTGATACTACAGGGACACAGCAGTTTAATGGAGTGCAGTGGGTTCCCATGCAGATATTGATACTACAGACTACAGGACAACACAGAAGTTTAATGGAGTGCAATAGGTTCCCATGCAGATATTGATACTACAGGGACACAGCAGTTTAATGGAGTGCAGTGGGTTCCCATGCAGATATTGATACTACAGACTACAGGACAACACAGAAGTTTAATGGAGTGCAATAGGTTCCCATGCAGATATTGATACTACAGGGACACAGCAGTTTAATGGAGTGCAGTGGGTTCCCATGCAGATATTGATACTACAGACTACAGGACAACACAGAAGTTTAATGGAGTGCAATAGGTTCCCATGCAGATATTGATACTACAGGGACACAGCAGTTTAATGGAGTGCAGTGGGTTCCCATGCAGATGTTGACACTTTATGGACTGGGATAAAAGATCCATTGACCAACTCAACTTATTCTATGCTCCCACTTATCCTTAGGCAAATAGCAGCATGGCAATTTCTAGAGCGCATCTGAGGACAGCTACAGCATCTGGTGTAGCTCATTTCTCTGCACCCAGAGTGTAGACATGCAGAAGCTGGATGCCTTCAGCGTCCGTGCTAGCAGGCAATATAGTGGTAGCCCAGGATTATTCTTTCTTTCTTTGTTAAAGGAGAAAAGAGTATATAGATATTTTATTTATTTAAGTATTTTTATATTGCTTTTTAACGTCATTCATATTTTCCCATAGACAAGCTTTTGATCAGAAAAAGCAAGATGCTCAAATGGAAACGGATAAATGTGTGCTTTTATAAAGAACTAACCTGGTCCTAGAGGCTACCATCCCATGGAGAAAGCTGATATGTTAATTCTTAGCTGAATGCTTCTTTTTTTTGCGTTTCCATTTTCTGGCGATACACTTTACATTTTTTATGTTTGTAGTTTTTATCAATATTACTAAAAACAAACATTATTTTGAGTTCATGCAGAATATCAGAAAAAAATATTATTTTATTCCAGTTATAGCATTATTTACATTAAAGCCCTGTGTAAAATTGGTCTATTTTCTGCAAGGCCAATGTGATTAAATTACAACTGCAATTTAGTAATGAGGCTTAAACAGCAGGAGGGTTAGTTCATAATGATTTATGTGTCATCCCAGTCAGTGCTATAAAGAAAGCTTAATCTTACAGGGATTACTGTTGTGTGTTTTTTCTCCTTTAACAAAAGTTAAATATATTTACATTTTGCTGTAGTCTGGATTTCCTGTTTTTTATAGTCTATAAAATACTGTTACATTTAAATCTGTTTTTATATACATAGTTCATTCATGAATAATCATAGTTATTGGAAAAAAATGCTAACAAAACCGGTTTGATTTAAATGAATAAAAATGCTTTTATAGAGATTCACTTAAATATTGTATTTAGCTGTAAATGTATCTATACTGAGTTTACAAATGTGCTTTGCCTAGGCCAAGACGTCAAAATGTGTTTTACATAGGACCTGAAAAATAGATTTTGTTTGCAAGTCATCTGATGCACTTTTGTAATGTTCTATTAATAGTTTCAATCCTGAAAATATAATTTCCTTCTTAATATGAGGAGAGTCCACGGCTTCATTAATTACTTGTGGGAATACAGAACCCGGCCACCAGGAGGAGGCAAATACACCCTAGCCAAAGGCTCAAATACCTCCTCCACTCGCCTCATCCCCCAGTCATTCTTTGCCTTTCGTCACAGGAGGATGGCAGAGAACTGTCGGAAGATACGGAGTAGTCTCTTATGGGGGGTAGAACCCTTCGGTATGAGACTGGAGTTTTGAGTTGTCTTGTCAGCCTCTCAGTGAGAGCATTGACGAATGTTAGGGTCTGGAGATGCAGGGAGAGTCTTTATGCGAAACCATCCAGACTCGTATTAACAGCTCCTAAGCAATTGGTGTTGGCGAGTTTCACTGCCGCCTTCTATCACTCAAGTCCATGTCAGGTGCGATACTACAAGACTGTTAAACTTGACAGGCTGTGTGTCTGTTCCACGGCGGTGATTCCGGTAAGATCGTTTCATTTTATACTCATATGATAACGCAAGAAGACAGGGTCACAGTGTGACTCCTTTTTTTCTGTATGGAATCAATGGTTAATATCTCCGGAAGGGGATTATTGAACAGGGGGAATTTACACATAATTTGATTTATATATATTTTTTTTTTTTTGCTGCGACATGTGTGAGATGAGGCTCAGGCAGAGATGTTGGAACATTCAGGTTTTACTTTTGTTTTGGATATTTGTGTGGCCTGCTAGGTTTGGCGCGCTTTTTCCAGGAGCAGGGGCGGTCCTGCATGGCACACCACGTGACCAGGTGTGGTCTCATTGATTTCCTCTTTCCTGACCATGCGGTTTACAGGAGACAAAGCGGTTTCTCTGTGGGGCTTGGGTCATAGGAGCTGGTGAGGGCCGCAGCCATTGGGAGTATAAATGTGCCATTTATCTTTTTCTATAGTCCAACTTAAAAGCGCAAGCTATGGAGGACTCTGATACGTTGGAGGGTACTCTCTCTTAACCTAAATCTAATACCTGTTTTTATTGTGAGGAGGCTACGGTATACCCGCCTGCTCAATTATGTTCCCCATGCCTTGATAAAGTACTTATATCTAAGAATCCCAAGATGTATAGTACCACTGAGCTGTCCACCTCTCAGGGAACTCCGTCCCGTGAGGTGCGTTCCCTACAGTCATCTCCTACTACACATGCAGCTTCCCATTGCACTGCTAATCCTCCTTCGGGAGGGGCCCTCTTACAGCCAGACTTTACTGAACAGCTACAAACGGCAGTGTCTGTGGCCTTCAGTACTTTACCTCTCCCTGCTAAGCGCAAGCGAAAGGTCAAATATTGCTATCCTTCCCAGGGGTCATCTACCAACTTGTTGGATTTATCTGATACTAGATTATCCGCTGATGAGGATGCCTGATACTTCAGAGGATGCTCTTTCTGGGTTGGAATCTGCTGCCTCTAAACCTCCGGCTGCAGAGGAACGAGACTTTAGATTTAGGATTGAGCACTTACGCTTTCTGTTAAAGGAAGTGTTGGCTACGTTAGAGGTTCTAGAACCTAAATTACCAGAGGAACCTTCTATTCCTAAGCTTGATAAGGTTTATGAGGGCAGGGTGGTGCCACAGAATTTCCCGGTTCCCGTAAAGATGGCAAATAATATTAAGAATGAATGGGAGAGACTTGGATCTTCTTTTTCCCCTTCTTCCTTTAAGAAATTGTTCCCGGTTCCATACTCTCAATTGGAGTTGTGGGGTTCTGTCCCTAATGTGGATGGAGCTATCGCCATGCTTGCTAAGCGCACAACTATCACGCTTGAGGATAGTTCGTCGTTTAAGGAGCCCATGGATAAGAAGCTAGAAGCTCTGTTAAGAAAGATGTTTCAGCACACAGGGTATTTGTTTCAACCTGCAACGGCGGTTGCTACGGTGGCTGGAGCCGCTACTTATTGGTGTGACTCTCAGAGGTGATCGAGGTGGAAACTCCCCTCGATGAGATCCAGGAAAAAATTAAGGCCTTGAGGGTAGCTAATTCTTTTATGTGATGCAAATATGCAGATTATTCGCCTTAATGCCAAGACATCAGGATTTTCTGTTCTAGCCCGTAGGGTGCTGTGGCTGAAGTCTTGGTCTGCGGACATGACTTCAAAATCTAGATTACTTTCCCTTCCATTTAAGGGGAAGATTCTTTTCGGTCCAGGCCTGGACTCAATCATATCCACGGTCACTGGGGGCAAAGGTGCCTTTCTACCGCAGGATAAGAAGAATAAACCTAAAGGACAGGGTCCTAATTTTCGTCCCTTTCGTTCAGATAAATCTCAACACCAGCAGCCCTCCGCGAAGCCTGAACAGTCCAAGGGAACTTGGAAACCGTCTCAATCTTGGAATAAATCCAAGCAGAACAAGAAGCCTGCTGAAAACAAAATCGGCATGAAGAGGCGGCCCCCGATCCGTTGCTGGATCGTGTTGGGGCAGACTATCTCTCTTTGTGGCGGCTTGGCTGGGGGACGTGCAAGACACTTGGGTTCTGGAGGTCATCACTCAGGGTTACAGGATAGGTTTCAAATCTCATCCTCCCAGGGGCAGATTCCTCTTATCAAACCTGTCTTCAAGACCAGAAAAATGAGAATATTTTCTAGGGTGCTTGAGGGTTCTCCCCTCCTTGGGAGTAATTGTGCCGGTACCTCTAGCGGAGAGAGGTTTGGGGTACTACTCAAACCTTTTTGTGGTCCAAAAGAAGGAGGGAACGTTTCGCACGATTCTGGACCTAAAGTGCTTAAACACGTTCCTGTCAGTCCCATCGTTCAATATGGCGACGATAAGGTCCATTCTGTCCTTAGTTCAAGAGGGACAGTTCATGACTACAATAGACTTGAAGGATGCTTACCTTTTTTATGTGCCAATACACAAGGATCATTTCAAGTTCTTAAGATTCGCTTTTCTGGACAAGTACTTCCAGTTTGTTGCTCTTTCATTTGGTCTAGCTACTGCCCCAAGAGTTTTTATGAAAGTTCTGGGGGCTCTGCTTGCGGTGGCGAGATCCAGAGGTATTGCAGTAGCGCCATACTTGGACGACTTCCTGGTCCAGGCTCCATCCTGTTGGCTGGCAGAAGACCATTCAAGAGCTCTTCTACTTCTTCTTCGATCTCATGGATGGAAGATAAACTTATAAAAGGGTTCTCTGGTTCCCAGTACCAGGGTGGCATTCCTGAGTATGATAATAGATTCCATATCCATGAGGATATTTCTTACAGACCAGAGACATTAGAAAATGACTTCCAATTGTCTTGCCCTTCAGATCCACTTAAGGCCCTCTGTGGCCCGGTGTATGGAGGTTATTGGGCTCATGGTGTCCTGCATAGATATCATCCCATTCGCCAGGTTCCATCTCAGACCTCTTCAGCTGTGCATGCTGAGGCAATGGAACGGCGACCACTCGGATCTGTCACAGAAGATTTCTCTGGACAGCAGGTCGAGAGAACCGCTCTCTTGGTGGCTCTGTCCAGATCACCTGTCCCAAGGGACATCCTTCTTGAGACCATCCTGGGAGATTGTGACTACGGACGCAAGTCTATAAGGATGGGGAGCTGTTTGGGGTGCCAGGGAGCACAGGGCCTGTGGACTCAAGAGGAATCTCTCCTGACAATCAACATTTTGAAAGGTTTGGCCTCTTCTGGGTTCGTCCCAGTTTATCAGGTTCCAATCAGACAACATAACCTCGGTGCCTTACATCATCCACCAGGGGGGAATAAGTAGCTCCTTAGCAATGAGGGAATTATCTTGATTCTGGAATGGGCGGAGGCCCACAACTGCGCGCTGTCAGCGATCCACATCATTCTGGGTGTGGACAACTGGGAAGCGTTTTTTCTCAGCAGACAATTGTTTCATCCGGGGGAATGGTCTCTCCATCCCGAGGTGTTTGCGGAAATTTGTAACAGATGGGGGACGCCGGAGAGAGATCTCATGGCGTCCCGACTCAATACCACGCTACCCAGATACAGGTGGCAGTCTAGGGATTACCAGGCAGAGCTGATAGATGCATTAGCAGTGCTTTGGAGGTTCAACCTAGTTTATTTTTCCACCGTTACCACTTCTCCCTCATGTAGTGGCCCGCATCAAGCAGGAGCAAGCTTCGGCTATTCTAATTGCTCCATCGTGGCCGCGAAGGATGTGGTTCGTGGACCTGGTGGGGATGTCCTCATCTCCTCCATGGAAGTTACCTTGTCGCAGAGATCTGCTGGAACAGGGTCCTTTTTGTTCATCAGAATCTAGATTCTCTGAGGCTGACTGCCTGGAGATTGAACTCTTAGTCCTAGCCAAGAGAGGTTTTTTGGAGAGAGTGATTGATACTCTCATTCAAGCTAGAAAGCTGGCCATCCGTCGCATCTATAATAAGGTGTGGAGGACATATATATTCTGGTGTGAAGTGTGGATTCCCCTGGCATAAGGTCAAGGTGCCCAGGGTTCTTTCCTTTCTCCAAGATGGTTTGGAGAAGGGACTTGCCGCTAGTGCCTTTTAAATGGACAGATTTCGGCTCTATCTGTGTTATTGCACAAGCGACTCGCTGAGCTTCCTGATGTACAGTCTTTTGTTCAGGCTCTGTCTAGAATCAGGCCTGTGTTTAGACCTACCGCTCCTCCTTGGAGCTTAAATCTAGTTCTTAAAGTTTTGCAGAGGGCTCCCTTTGAGCCTATGCATTTGCTTGGCATTAAATTACTGTCTTGGAATGCTCTTTTTATACTGGCTATTGCTTTGGCTTGCAGAGTCTCTGAGATGGCGGCCTTACAATGTGAGCCTTCTTACCTAGTTTTTCATGCTGATAAGGCTGTTCTTCGTACCGGGGTGGGTTTTCTCCCCAAGGTTATGTCTGATCACAACATCAATCAGGAGATTAGTGTTCTTTCCTTGTGTCCTAATCCTCCTTCGAAGGAACGATTATTTCATAATTTGGATGTGGTTTGGACCTTGAAATTCTATCTTCAGGCTACGAAGGATTTGAGACAGACTTCGTCCTTGTTTGTTGTCTATTCTGGGAAGTGTGGAGGGCAGAAGGCTTCTTCAACTTCCTTTTCTTTTTGGTTGAGGAGCATTATTCGCTGAGCATATGAAACAGCGGGACATAAACCTCCTCAGAGGATTATGGCTCATTCAACTAGATCTGTGGCTTTGTCTTGGGCCTTCAAGAATGAGGCCTCTATGGAGCAGATTTGTAGGGCGGCTACCTGTTCCTCCTTGCATACCTTTTTTTTAAAAATTTTACAAATTTGATGGTTTTGCTTCGGCTGAAGCAGCTTTTGGGAGAAATGTTTTGCAGGCATTGGTGCCCTCAGAATAGGGTCCGCCTCTCTCTTCCCTCCCATTTTCATTCAGTGTCCTCTAAAGCTTGGGTATATGTTTCCCACAAGTAACAAATGAAACCGTGGACTCTCCTCATATTAAGAAGGAAAACATAAATTATGCGGACCTAAATTTGTTATTCGTCTGGCACCTTTTGTATACCCTGATATTTCTCCTACTGTTCCTTGTTCCCTCGGCAGAATGACTGGGGAATGAGGGCAGTGGGGGAGGTATTTGAGCCTTTGGCTGGGGTGTCTTTGCCTCCTCCTGGTGGCCGGGTTCTGTATTCCCACAACTAATGAATGAAGCCATGGACTCTCCTCATACAGAAGGAAAGGAAATTATCTGGTAAGCATAATTTATGTTTTGTATAAAAGCTCTATTTATTTATGAAACAAGAATTACTTTTCTAGAAATATTTCTAAGCAAAGACAGAATTAATTGTTTGTCATTAGGTGGATGGATTCATTTTTTTGACATTGAAAAGAGGATAACATATACAATGATATTTTCAAATTGAGGCTATATTAATGCAGGGCATTTTTATCATAAATAAAGGGGGGAATTGGGAAGATAGAGGATTGTGCCGTGCACTTGTGCAGGAAAATGCTATGAAACATATAAAAAAGTTTTGTAACTAGCCCTAAATACCAGAAGATTGTAGAAAAGCTCTTGTGCAATGCTGACCTCTGGTCTAATGCAACCAATTGCGCAAGAGCAGGGCTGTCAATCCCCTTGGTTTTATCCATCCACTGTAGTTTTAATCCGCCACGTCTGAGATGGCAGAGAGGTTAGGATGCAGCAGTATTATAACCACTGCTTCTTAAACTGAGGTTGCAGGTTCACATGCGTGAGCCTGCCCTGCAAAGACTCTGGATCTGCAAATGCAGCTTCTGAAATACAGGGAGTGCAGAATTATTAGGCAAATGAGTATTTTGACCACATCATCCTCTTTATGCATGTTGTCTTACTCCAAGCTGTATAGGCTCGAAAGCCTACTACCAATTAAGCATATTAGGTGATGTGCATCTCTGTAATGAGAAGGGGTGTGGTCTAATGACATCAAAACCCTATATCAGGTGTGCATAATTATTAGGCAACTTCCTTTCCTTTGGCAAAATGGGTCAAAAGAAGGACTTGACAGTCTCAGAAAAGTCAAAAATAGTGAGATATCTTGCAGAGGGATGCAGCACTCTTAAAATTGCAAAGCTTCTGAAGCGTGATCATGGAACAATCAAGCGTTTCATTCAAAATAGTCAACAGGGTCGCAAGAAGCGTGTGGAAAAACCAAGGCGCAAAATAACTGCCCATGAACTGAGAAAAGTCAAGCGTGCAGCTGCCAAGATGCCACTTGCCACCAGTTTGGCCATATTTCAGAGCTGCAACATCACTGGAGTGCCCAAAAGCACAAGGTGTGCAATACTCAGAGACATGGCCAAGGTAAGAAAGGCTGAAAGACGACCACCACTGAACAAGACACACAAGCTGAAACGTCAAGACTGGGCCAAGAAATATCTCAAGACTGATTTTTCTAAGGTTTTATGGACTGATGAAATGAGAGTGAGTCTTGATGGGCCAGATGGATGGGCCCGTGGCTGGATTGGTAAAGGGCAGAGAGCTCCAGTCCGACTCAGACGCCAGCAAGGTGGAGGTGGAGTACTGGTTTGGGCTGGTATTATCAAAGATGAGCTTGTGGGGCCTTTTCGGGTTGAGGATGGAGTCAAGCTCAACTCCCAGACCTACTGCAAGTTTCTGGAAGACACCTTCTTCAAGCAGTGGTACAGGAAGAAGTCTGCATCCTTCAAGAAAAACATGATTTTTCATGCAGGACAATGCTCCATCACACGCGTCCAAGTACTCCACAGCGTGGCTGGCAAGAAAGGGTATAAAAGAAGAAAATCTAATGACATGTCCTCCTTGTTCACCTGATCTGAACCCCATTGAGAACCTGTGGTCCATCATCAAATGTGAGATTTACAAGGAGGGAAAAGAGTACACCTCTCTGAACAGTGTCTGGGAGGCTGTGGTTGCTTCTGCACGCAATGTTGATGGTGAACAGATCAAAACACTTACAGAATCCATGGATGGCAGGCTTTTGAGTGTCCTTGCAAAGAAAGGTGGCTATATTGGTCACTGATTTGTTTTTGTTTTGTTTTTGAATGTCAGAAATGTATATTTGTGAATGTTGAGATGTTATATTGGTTTCACTGGTAAAAATAAATAATTGAAATGGGTATATATTTGTTTTTTGTTAAGTTGCCTAATAATTATGCACAGTAATAGTCACCTGCACACACAGATATCCCCCTAAAATAGCTATAACTAAAAACAAACTAAAAACTACTTCCAAAACTATTCAGCTTTGATATTAATGAGTTTTTTGGGTTCATTGAGAACATGGTGGTTGTTCAATAATAAAATTAATCCTCAAAAATACAACTTGCCTAATAATTCTGCACTCCATGTAGTATGTGAAATCTTTAAAATCCTAGTCTTGTGTCAAAACTCGTGTAGTAGAGTCTGCCATACTGAACCTTAAATGGACAGTAACGTCAAAATAAAACTTTCATGATTCAGATAGAGCATGCATTTTTAAACAACAATTGCAAAAGTACAGCACTATTTCCTGCCATGCAGTGTTCCAGATGCCTACCTAGGTATCTCTTCAACAAAGAATATCCCATAAACTACGCAAATTTTATAATAGAAGTAAATTGGAAACTTTTTTTTTATTATTGTATTCTCTGTCTGAACCGCAAAATAAAATAATTGTGTTTCAGATCCCTTTAACATAAATGCATTTAATAGATATTTTGTACAATTAACATTGAAAATGTTTTAATATCTGCTAATTTTAGCTTAAAGGGACAGTCAAGTCCAAAAAAAACTTTCATGATTTAAATAGGTCATGTAATTTTAAACAACTTTCCAATTTACTTTTATCACCAATTTTGCTTTGTTCTCTTGGTATTCTTAATTGAAAGCTAAACCTAGGAGGTTCATATGCTAATTTCTTAGACATTGAAGGCCGCCTCTAATCTGACAGTATTTTGACAGTGTTTCACCACTAGAGGGCATTAGTTCATGTGTTTCATATAGAAAACATTGAGCTCACGTATGTAGGAGTGAGAACTGATTGGCTAAAATGCAAGTTTGTCAAAAGAACTGAAATAAGGGGGCAGTTTGCAGAGGCTTGGATACAAGGTAATTACAAAGGTAAAAAGTGTATTAATATACCTGTGTTGGTTGTGCAAAACTAGGGAATGGGTAATAAAGGGATTATCTACCTTTTTAAACAACAACAATTCTGATGTTGACTGTCCCTTTTAAATACTGGCTTAAATTTTAGTGGGTGGTCAGTCAAATTAGTTGGGTGGTGTGCCCTTTATAATGGTCCTGGAAAGAACACTGCTCTATTTCCGTTTATTTATACAAGATATTATTATGGTGTCTGTACAATAATAGCCTAGAAATAACTTTTTGTACCACAGCCCTCCTAATGACGAGTATCTAGTGTCCCATACAAAGATGTTAATTATCTAATTTTTCATTTTTTGCGAGACACCCAGTTTGCACCAACATGTTAGATGTATTGTTAGTTTGCAGGTCCTGCTGGCTTAAAGGAACATTGTACACTAGATTTTTCTTTGCATTATTTTTTTTTGTAGATGAGCCATTTATATAGCCCACCTAGGGGGGTGTTGTAAAAAATGTATAGTTTTGCTTATTTTTAAATAACATTGTGCTGATTTTCAGACTCCTAACCAAGCACCAAAGTTTAAAATGTATGCTGATGTACACAGATTCCAGACTGCTTCTGTTTGTATAATGGGTCTTTTCATATGCAGGGGAGGGGGGAAGGTTCTGCTATCAGCCCCTTTCAGTGGGTTTTCCAGACTAACCTCATCAACAGTGCTATATTGGGAGCTTCTAAGTAAGTTTTTTTAAAAGGTTTTATACTGGATTTTGCATCTGCATATTATTCTTCATTAGTAGTGTCTATTACATTCAGTTAAATTTAAAATTGGTTTACACTGTCCCTTTAATGCAAATATGAGACAATCTATATATACTTGTTTTTTTAAGTGTGTTTTTTTGGGTTTTTTTTTTTTAACTAAAGTTTAGAAAATTTTAAGATGTTCCTAGCTGAGATTAGTTTTTATTTATTTTCCAAAATAACTTGTAGTTGATATAAAATGCTTTATACTTCATTTTGTTTTTTAAAATGTGAATTATTATTCTGTAAATAATTCTTAAAGTGATGGTAAACCCAAGCGTGTAACAAACGCTAAGATTTACCATCACTAAATGTAAACATGAATTTATCTAATTTTTTTTGTAAAAAACAGAGTTACACTCACCCTAGCTGTTAGGAAAGCATATCGCTAACACAGCGCTTCTGGCAACCCACAGCACAGCACTTTCTTCAATGAGGTGACGTTTCCACCTCTAGACCAATAGCCTTGTGTGTCAGCTGACATCCTACCATGGCTAGAGGTCTAAACATCACCTCATTGGAGAAGAGTGATGTGCCATGGGCGGCTGGAGGCACTGTATTAGCAATATGCTTTCCTAACAGCTAGGGTGAGTGTAACGCTGTTTTTGTTTTTTACAAAACGATGAGCGAAACTCATGTTTATTTTAATCATGGTAAATCCTAGCATTTGTTATACTCTCAGGTTTACCATCACTTTAAGTTCGTGTCTTATTGCAGACCCAGTTAATATGTTGAACTGTTCTGATAATTAAACATGCTTGTTTTTGTTTTTTATAGGACCAGAATGAAACCCTTCATTAATGTTCAGTGCTAGACCACCAGAGGAGTATGAGCAAAAGCTGAGTAGCCGCAGAGCTGCATTATTGTTTGCCTGTTTGAAGTAAGTCATCTTATCATTTATTACAGAGCAAATAAACACCTGGAACCATTGACTTTAGATCACTTAGATGGAAGAAGCATACATTTTATTTCATTTTCCATTTGGCTTACTGCAAAATAAATGTCAATATAATGAGCACACAAGCCATCTCATTGCCTTTGCTTTCTCCTACTATGATAGTCTTTTGGTGTTGATCTTTTAGCAACTAATACACTGTAGCTCATTCTCTAGTAAAAACCAGCCATATCTACATAGTATTTAGTTACTCCGTTAGTCATCTGCTGAAGGAGAGGTTCACACATCAGCTGTAGTGCCCCAGCAAAGACAAAGATGCTCCTTAGCTTTAGATCATAGAGTAGTAGGGTAAAGAGTTAGCTTGAACCTATGGAGCAGGCAGTGCAGCATCTAATTGGATGAATTGTCTATATTTTATACATTTATGTATGTGTGTGTGTATATGCATGTATATATATATATATATATATATATATATATATATATATATATATATATATATATATATATATACAGCGAACACTCCAATTCTACTTTTTTAGAAGTGGGGACACGCTCAGCAGCGAAACCACTAACCATTCCCAATACAAAAAGAGAAGTGAGGGAAGAAAAATCAGAAGGGGGGGGGCACAAAAAAACAATTAGCAAAGAAAAAGTAGATATTATATTTAATCTTAGCAGCAGACATTTGAATGAAGCGGAAACATCCCTGTTAAATCGGGGGCTATCATTCATACCGACCCCCAAAACTGATTCTTTTGATATGCTGGTGGATATACATAAATGACAAAGACAGCTGAAATTAAGAGATCATTTTAGAAATGATACTTATGTCCCCACTCCATTCAAGAAAAAATCTACTTTTGAACCTGCAAATACACATAATTCTATCAGAGTATATACACGAGCTCTTAGCCATGATATCAAACAAATACCCCAAAAAAAGACATATTCTAACTTGAGTAAAGCTGAGGCCCAAGCACTTATGGATCTGAAAAATGACACATCCATCATTATCCGCCCTGCGGATAAGGGGGGATCAGTTGTCATTTTAGACTATACAGAATACAGGAAAGAGGCACTTAGACAGTTAATTTCTTGTACGTTTGGCTATCTCTTATCTGGTAACCCTACATCAACCTATAAAAGGGTCATTGACAGAT
Organism: Bombina bombina; assembly: GCF_027579735.1. NCBI lineage: Eukaryota > Metazoa > Chordata > Amphibia > Anura > Bombinatoridae > Bombina > Bombina bombina. The sequence goes on along the minus strand of NC_069500.1, from coordinate 1,159,361,650 downwards.
TTCTACAGGAGGGCTTTGAGGCAGGCATACTTAGTGAACAGGAGCAGTCATTTCTTATTACGGATTATCCAAAGGTTCCTGTGCTCTACTTGCTGCCAAAGGTGCACAAAACCTTACCTAATCCACCTGGCAGACCGATTGTGTCTGCCAGGGGCTCTATTCTGTCCAGTTTGGCCATATACATCGACTCGCACCTCCAGCAGGTTGTGAAACATACTGAATCTTACTTAAAGGATTCCCCAGAGATGATTTGTGTCCTCAAGGAATATGTTGGTTTAGATGTTGATGATGTGCTTGTCACCATGGACGTGGACAGCCTTTACACTGTTATACCTCATCATGAGAGTGTGGAGGCTGTCAGGTCCATGGTGACGGGCAACGATTTGTACAATGGTCCACCCATAGAGTTCCTTTGTGAAATGTTAACACATTGTCTTGAGAAGAATTATTTTAAATTTGAAAATGAGTATTTTTTGCAAATTGCAGGTACAGCCATGGGTTCGAATGTGGCTCCCACTTATGCAAATCTCTACATGGCGTGGTATGAACGCACTTTGATGCGGCCACAGGATAACCGCAACATCATGTACTACACACGCTACATCGATGATGTGTTCTTGGTGTGGAGAGGTGGTGAGCCAGCATTGCTTGAGTGGGTGTCACATTTGAATACCATGGCTTGTCCAATCAGGTTTAAGTTGGATTACAGTACAGTATCTGTACATTTTTTGGATCTTAATATTTTCAAAGTTGATGCAGAGGGTATCACTCGTTTTGGTACTTCCCTTTATACCAAACCAACTGACCGCAATTCCTTGTTGGATGCGAGGAGTTTTCACCGTCTGCACCAAAAGAAAGGGATTGTCACCTCCCAACTCACTTGTGTCATCAGGAACAACAGCGAGATACCTATGCTACACCAACAACTAGAAGAAATGGACATGAAACTAGTGGAGAGAGGCTACACCAGAGAGATGGTCAAGAAGGCACGTAATGATCTTATGGATCCCACTAATCTGGAAAATAGACAAGGGACAACTAAATCAGACCCTGATTGGATCAATATGGTAACTACATATACATCAGATTCGAGACACCTCGCTGAGGCGGTCCGGAGGCATTGGCCAGTGGTAGGCAGTGATCCCACACTACCATTTGGGAGGGTGGCTGCCCCCAGAATAGCATACCGAAGAACAAATAACCTAAGGGACATATTGGTTAAGTCAGATCCAATAAGGAATTACAAAAAGGATACTTGGCTTAAACCCACGAAGATGGGCTGCTTTCCCTGTTCTGGATGTGTAACCTGCAATGGTATGCTTAGGGGCAACTCGTTCCAGCACCCTCATAGTAACAGAAGATTCGACATCAGACATCGCCTTACCTGCACCAGTATATATGTAGTATACATGATCATTTGCCCATGTTCCAGGGTATATATCGGCAAAACAGTAACAACCTTCCGCGAGCGTATGGCAAATCACCGTTGTGCAATACGGGAGGCCTTACGCACTGGTGAATCAGAACAACCAGTAGCCAGGCACTGCATCCAATATAAACATGCGGTTTCCAGTTTACGCACAATGCTTATAGATCATATACCCCCACTTCCAAGGGGAGGTGACAGAGGGGAACCTGCTACTACAATGTGAAACCAAGTGGATCTACAGGCTAAATACCATCGCTCCATATGGCCTCAATACATCGCTGGATTTTAGTCCCTTCTACTAGATAAACTCTGTCCTGGCAACATAATCTGAGTACACAGATTTGTCCTGGTGTAGCATATGGGTTTCAAAAATGGACATATAATCATTTCCCGCATACTGTTCCTATGTTTCTACCATAATACTAGTAGGCATGACTGTTAGCCAGTATTTCATTCTATATGTAAATTGAGGTAGTTTATTGTCTTTATGACATTCAAAAACTTTGTGATACTTTTCACTTATTATGATATGGATACAATGTTATATAGATGCTCCTTTCTAAACACATGTTTGAATTTTATGCACTATGTTTTTAGTACTATTTGCTGGGAGTGTTGCGCTGATATAGATATTGTTTTTTGTCCAATAGTTTGGTGATCTGCGGTACTTTGCCCCATTGTAATAAGTATGGGGATCTCCGTCAATATATGTAATCGGCGACACACTTGATATGCAAATATAGCTATTGGTTTATTGCACAACCGCCGGGAAACCGTGTATAGTTTACATGTTGCTATGGCAACGTCGGCCCTACGATCTCACAGGGCGCACAGTTTAGCGCTCCCTGATGACGTCAGGCGCCGACTACACACACGGTGAACTGGCGGCAGGTGTTATACTCCAGTAGTTTTTAAATGGTGACTTGGGGTAAGTTTGGTATGAAGCTTTTAATATTTTTGATACATTTGATAAAGGCACAATGTTGTGCCGAAACGTCATGGTATTATTATCGTTTTAATGGATTGAATAAAGGATTACCTTTTATAAAGACCAGTGAGTGCCTGTGTTCTTGCAGAGGATATATATATATATATATATACCGTATTGCATTGAGCAATGATACTTTTTTTTTATTGGACTAACTTGTTTTTCCCACAGAAAAACTCTGGAATACATTGTTTCCAATGCAGCAAAGGATTCTGGGTAATATATGCAAATTAGGTTCACAATGACAGACCTTTTTACTTCAAGTCTTCTTTTCAGCAGATTCCCTTAACGCCAAAGTATCGCTGTTCACACAGCTTATAAACTTAGCTAGGGTTAGAGCAGTGATTCATAACTATCCCAGGACAGACTGTTTCTGGCCTGTCTAGATTTGTTAATGAACTACACAATGAGTTATTTTCTCTATTTTGTGCGTAGTGGAGGATTTCAAACTTACCTTTTACCTCCCCCTAATTTAAAATGTTGTATTTTGCCCGGGAATCAACTTCACCCAGCTGTGATTCAAACTTTCTCCCAGCTGATGAGTAGCAACAACTACGAAACAGTCTGTCCTGGGATAGTTATGAATCACTGCTCTAACTCTAGCTAAGTTTATAAGCTGTGTAAACAGCGATACTTTGGCGTAAAGGGAATCTGCTGAAAAGCAGACTTGAAGTAAAAAGGTGTGTCATTGTGAACCTAATTTGCATATCTTACTCAGAATCCTTTGCTGCATTGGAAACAATGTATTCCAGAGGTTTTCTGTGGGAAAAACGATATATATATATTTTGCCTTTTATTTCTGTAAAATTATTGTGAAGCATATTTCAAATTTGATGCCAGCCTAGAACTGCTGTTTGAATTCATTACTTGACTTACTGTTTTGCATATAATAATAGTTTTCTAGGACTATACTTTATTTTGATAATTGGTTAAAAAAAAACGGTTAAATTTGATTCTGTTATACAGAACTAAATAAAGAATAATACTAGCGATGCACCAAAATTTGGGAAGCTAAAGTTCTGAATACAGTATTCAAGGGGGGATAAGTAACATGTTTATAAACACTTGATATTATCAGACACAGCCCTAAGCACGCACAGAGAATATGTATAAGCCTTGTATAAAGTGCTTGTACATCAGCCTCTTGTGTGTAGACAGTCTATTCGCTTGAAGCAAATATGCGTGCACACTATATATGCATAAGCCTCAAGCTCGCACACAGTTGGTACAAATTAGCACCCACCAGATAGTGTATACAAAAAAAGCACAGTAACTTTCTATAACCACCTTGCACGTAAGGTCATAGCTAAGTCCGGTGGTCCTGTTGATAGGTGACAGGCAGACTCCGTTTGGGGCTCCGGACATATAATCTGACAGGTCAGTGTAAGACCCGAACCAAGAACTAGGCTGAGTTACGATGAGAGACAATCGGGTGCAGCCACGCCCATCGCACGGATAACTACACCCAAAAACAAAACGCATGTCCACCTCGTATTGTTGTCTGGCTATAACCACGCTCTCCCTTGTAGAGCTCCACCAGTTTCACTGCAGATCACGCCCTACGGACCACGCCCATTTGTTGGAGCTTTCCCGCCTACAAGCTCTCAGCTACACACACACACTGTAGTTAAAAAAGAGAGAAAAAAATTCAGTTTCGGGTTTTTGGCCAGGGGCATCCTGAATTTTTGGCATCGGTTTCGGTCCAGAATTTTCATTTCAGTGCATCCCTAATATAAATAGATATATATCTATATATCACACCAGAATACAGTATTTAGAAACCCGGGGGGCTGCAGAAGCTAATAAATATCCAAAAATAAAGAGAGCACCCGCTTGGAATTCCTTTCCAAATCGTTTTCAGGGTCCGACTCCCTTCTTCAGACATATAAAAGTGCATGAAAACGTTCACAGATTAAAGGTGACAATTTGGAAAGGAAAGTGCTCTCTTTATGAAGGGTGGCCGAGTAAAGCATACAGATTCTGAATAATAATAGGAGAAGCTACAATGCTTCAAATGCATTGCATATATTTCTTCGTTTTGTTTCAATTTCTCCCTAACCATAATTCTTGGCTTAAAGTCCTATTTACTTGCAGGATTCTTTTTTTTTTTTTTTTTTTTTTTTTTTTTTTTAAAGAAATGTATATACCCTCTCTTAAAAATAAATAAAAAGAGAGAAGCGCTCAACCTGAGAATGAACAATACCATAATAGCTTGATCTATGGCTAGTTGCCACCCAAGAAGCAGCCTCTTTTCTCTTGTAAGATGTATCGAGTCCACGGATTCATCCATACTTGTGGGATATTCTCCTTCCCAACAGTAAGTGGCAAAGAGAGCACCCACAGCAGAGCTGTCTATATAGCTCCTCCCTTAGCTCCACCCCCCAGTCATTCTCTTTGCCTGCTAACTGCTACGAAGGGTAAAGTGAGTGTGGTGACAAAAATGTTGGTTTTTATTTTCTCATGCAAAAGTTTGTTATTTTAAATGGTACCGGTGTGTACTATTCACTCTCTGGCAGAAAAGGGATGAAGATTTCTGCAAAGAGGATGATGATCTTATCACTTTGTAACTAAGATCCACTACTGTTCCCACAGAGGCTGAGGAGTACAGGAAAATTTCAGTTGGGGGAACGGTTTGCATGCTAAGCTGCATTGAGGTATGTTCAGTCAATTTTTTTCTAGACAGACTGTGATAATTCTAGAAAAGGCTGACAATATCACCATGAGGGAAGGGTAAGCTGTATTCTGACACTTAATAGGGAATCCCAGCTTGCATAAAGGGCTCATTTGGTACTGATGGCACTTATGAGAAAACGTTTTTTTATTGAAAACTTAACGTTTTTTGAGGGACTTCAAGGGGTCATTGTGGCTGATTTAAGGGTTATTAACCCACATGGCTAGTTTAGAAACACTTTGGTGTGTTTCTTTTAGGCCCCACTAACATTGAGTGAGGTGGGAGGGGCCTATTTTCGCGCCTCAGTTGCACAGTTTCTTTTACTCTGAAGACATCCAGCTGCTTCTCCAGAGGGTCCTGCTGTGTTTGAGGGCCTAAAAGAAGGTTTTTCCCCACAAATCTATCCTAAAGGGCAGGTAGGCACCACAGCAGAGCTGTGGCAAGGTGCTGAACGTTTTTATACCGGTTTTTGACATTTTGTCTATCCGGTTTTTACATTAAGAGGTTAATCGTTTATTTGGCTGTGCAAACTTACGAAGGCTTTATGATTCTACTGTAAAAATTTCGTAAAGTTTACTGCTTTTTTTACACTGTTTTTCAGAGTTTGTGCATCTTTTTTTCTCTTAAAGGCACAGTACCGTTTTTTTTTTTTTTTTTTAAGTATTATTTACTTTGAATAAAGTGTTTTCCAAGCTTGCTTGTTTCATTACTAGCCTGTTTAACATGTCTGACACCAAGGAAAATCCTTGTTCAATGTGTTTAGAAGCCATTGTGGAACCCCCTTTTAGAATGTGTCCCACTTGCACTGATATGTCTATAAATTATAAAGAGCATATTATAGCACTTAAAAATATAGCAATAAATGATTCTCAGACAGAAGGAATTGAGGGTTTGCCATCTAGCTCTCCCCAAGTGTCACAACCAGTAACGCCCGCACAAGTGACGCCAAGTACCTCTAGTGCGTCGACTTCATTTACTTTACAAGACATGGCCATAGTTATGAATACAACCCTCACAGTGGTTTGATCTAAACTGTCTGGTTTACAAGGAAAGCGTGACAGCTCTGGGTTAAGAACAACTGCTGAGCCTTCTGACGCTGTAGTAGCCGTATCCGATACAGGTATACCTCACTTTACAGCGTTTCGCGGTGCTGAAGTTCATCCTCCAGTGATTTTGAAACAGTGCTGTAATCATCGTGAGATTGCGAGAAAAGTGACTGGCACCATTTTGTTATGATTAGTTCAGTCTGTTTACAGCATTACAGTGCAATCTGTGTCTCAGTGCTATAGTCTGGCAAATTTTACTACAGTAATTGTCACTATTTTACAGGTACAGTATTTATTTAATACTGTGCTGTGCTAGTGTTAAACTAAACCTAGCACTATTGCACCCCTAATATATGTTAGTTCAAACATGTTTTCAAGTTTTTAAACACACTGGCAAGTGAAAAGAAAGCTAAAACTGCCTTGTTTCACTTTAAGGCGGTTTTCACTTTACAGCAGGGCTCCGGTCCCTAACCCGCTGTATGAGCGGGGTATACCTGTATACCCTCACAATGTTCTGAAGTAGTGGTAAGGGATTTGCTATCTGAGGGAGAGATTTCTGATTCAGGAAAGACACTCCCTCAGACAGATTCTGATATGACGGCCTTTAAATTTAAGCTTGAACACCTCCGCTTGTTGCTCAGGGAGGTATTAGCGACTCTGGATGATTGTGACCCTATTGTGGTCCCAGAGAAATTGTGTAAAATGGACAAATACTTAGAGGTTCCTGTTTACACTGATGTTTTTCCAGTCCCTAAGAGGATTGTGAATATTGTTACTAAGGAGTGGGATAGACCAGGTATACCGTTCGCTCCCCCTCCTATTTTTAAGAAAATGTTTCCCATATCTGACACCATGCGGGACTCGTGGCAGATGGTTCCTAAGGTGGAGGGAGCTGTTTCTACTCTCGCTAAGCGTACAACTATACCTATCTAAGACAGTTGTGCTTTCAAAGATCCTATGGATAAAAAAATTAGAGGGTCTCCTAAAGAAAATTTTTGTTCATCAAGGTTTTCTTCTCAAACGTATTGCGTGCATTGTTCCTGTAACTACTGCAGCTGCTTTCTGGTTCAAGGCTCTAGAAGAGGCTCTTCAGATGGAGACTCCATTAGAGGATATTATGGATAGAATTAAGGCCCTTAAATTGGTTATTTCTTTCATTACAGATACTGCTTTCCAACTGGCTAAATTAGCGGCAAAGAATTCAGGTTTTTCCATTTTAGCATGCAGGGCGTTATGGCTTAAGTCCTGGTCTGCTGATGTGTCATCAAAATCTAAACTTTTGAACATCCCTATTCGGGCCTGAATTGAAAGAGATTATTTCAGACATCACTGGAGGGAAAGGCCACGCCCTCCCTCAGGATAAAACAAATAAAATGAGGACCAAACAAAATAATTTTCGTTCCTTTCGGAACTTCAAGAGTGGTCCCGCTTCAGCTTCCCCTGCTGCAAAGCAAGAGGGGAATTTTGCCCAATCCAAGTCAGTCTGGAGACATAACCAGGCTTGGAACAAGGGTAAACAGGCCAAGAAGCCTGCTGCTGCCTCCAAGACAGCATGAAGTGGTAGCCCCCGATCCGGGACCGGTTCTAGTAGGGGCCAGACTCTCTCTCTCTTTGCTCAGGCTTGTGCAAGAGATGTTCACGATTCCTGGGCATTAGAAATTGTGTCCCAAGGATATCTTCTGGACTTCAAAGACTTACCCCCCCCCCCCCCCCCCAAGGGGGAGATTTCACATTTCTCAATTGTCTGCAAACCAGACAAACAGAGAGGCGTTCTTACGCTGTGTAGAAGACCTACATACCATGGGAGTGATCCGCCCAGTTCCAAAAGCGGAACAAGGGCTAGGTTTTTACTCAAACCTGTTTGTGGTTCCCAAAAAAGAGGGAACTTTCAGACCAATCTTGGATCTCAAAATAGTACCATCATTCAAGATGGAGGCTATTCTACCTCTGATCCAGGAGGGTCAATATATGACTACCGTGGACTTAAAGGATGCGTATCTACACATCCCTATTCACAGAGATCATCATCAATTCCTCAGATTCGCCTTTCTGGACAGGCATTGCCAGTTTGTGGCCCTTCCCTTCGGGTTGGCCACAGCTCCCAGGTTTTTCACAAAGGTGCTAGGGTCCCATTTGGAGGTTTTAAGACCGCGGGGCATAGCAGTGGCGCGCTAGACGACATCTTAATTCAGGCGTCGACTTTACAGTTAACCAAGTCTCACACTGACATCGTGTTGGCTTTTCTGAGATCTCACGGGTGGAAGGTGAACCTAGAAAAGAGTTCTCTCTTCCCTCTCACAAGAGTTTCCTTCCTAGGGACTCTGATAGACTCGGTAGAAAGGAAAATATTTCTGACGGAGGTCAGAAAATCAAAACTCTTGACCACTTTTCGAGTTCTTCATTCCATTCCTCGGCCATCAGTGGCTCAGTGTATGGAGGTAATCGGACTCATGGTAGCGGCAATGGACATAGTTCCTTTTGCCCGCCTACACCTCAGACCACTGCAACTGTGCATGCTCAAACAGTGGAATGTGGATTATGCAGATTTATCTCCGTAAATACATCTGGATCAGGAGACCAGAGATTCTCTTCTCTGGTGGTTGTCTCAGGACCACCTGGCTCAGGGAATGTGTTTCCGCAGGCCAGAGTGGATTATTGTAACGACAGATGCCAGCCTGCTAGGCTGGGGTGCAGTCTGGAATTCCCTGAAACACAGGGCTTATGGACTCGGGAGGAAACTCCTCCCGATAAACATTCTAGAACTGAGAGCGATATTCAATGCGCTTCAGGCGTGGCCTCGGCTAGCTGCGGCCAAATTCATCAGATTTCAGTCGGACAACATCACGACTGTAGCTTACATCAATCACATAGGAGGAACACGTAGTCCTCTAGCGATGATGGAAGTAACCAAAATAATCCGATGGGCAGAGACTCACTCTTGCCATCTTTCAGCAATCCATATCCCAGGGGTAGAGAACTGGGAGGCAGATTTCCTAAGTCATCAGATTTTTCATCCGGGAGAGTGGGAGCTCCATCCGGAAGTATTTGCCCAGCTGATTCAACTATGGGGCACACCAGAATTGGATCTGATGGCGTCCCATCAGAACGCCAAGCTCCCTTGTTACGGGTACAGGTCCCGGGATCCCCAGGCGGTACTGATAGATGCTCTAGCAGTGCCTTGTTCCTTCAATCTGGCCTATGTATTTCCACCGTTTCCTCTCCTCCCACGTCTGTGGCCAGAATCGAGCAGGAGAGAGCTTGAGTGATTCTGATAGCACCTGCGTGGCCACGCAGGACTTGGTATGCTGACCTAGTGGACATGTCATCTGTTCCACCGTGGACTCTGCCAATGAGGCAGGACCTTCTAATCCAAGGTCCATTCAAGCATCCAAATCTAATTTCTCTGCGTCTGACTACTTGGAGATTGAACGCCTGATTTTATCAAAGCGTGGTTTCTCTGAGTCGGTCATTGATACCCTGATTCAAGCTAGAAAGCCTGTCACCAGGAAAATATATCATAAGATTTGGCGCAAATATCTTTATTGGTGTGAATCCAAGGGTTACTCATGGAGTAAGATTAGGATTCCTAGAATATTGTCTTTTCTCCAAGAAGGATTGGAGAAGGGATTATCAGCTAGCTCCTTAAAAGGACAGATTTCTGCTTTGTCAATTCTTTTACACAAGCGTCTGGCAGATGTCCCAGACGTTCAAGCGTTTAGTCAGGCTTTAGTCAGAATTAAGCCTGTATTCAAACCTATTGCTCCGCCATGGAGCCTAAACTTAGTTCTTAAAGTTCTTCAAGGGGTTCCGTTTGAACCTATGCATTCCATAGATATTAAGCTTCTATCTTGGAAAGTTCTGTTTTTAGTAGCCATCTCTTCGGCTCGAAGAGTTTCTGAGTTATCTGCTTTACAGTGTGACTCACCTTATCTTGTTTTCCGTGCAGATAAGGTGGTTTTGCGTACCAAACCTGGATTCCTTCCTAAGGTTGTTTCTAATAGGAATATCAATCAGGAAATTGTTGTTCCTTCGCTGTTTAAGACAGGTAGTACAGGGAGTGCAGAATTATTAGGCAAATGAGTATTTTGACCACATCATCCTCTTTATGCATGTTGTCTTACTCCAAGCTGTATAGGCTCAAAAGCCTGCTACCAATTAAGCATATTAGGTGATGTGCATCTCTGTAATGAGAAGGGGTGTGGTCTAATGACATCAACACCCTATATCATGTGTGCATAATTATTAGGCAACTTCCTTTCCTTTGGCAAAATGGGTCAAAAGAAGTTCTTGACAGTCTCAGAAAAGTCAAAAATAGTGAGATATCTTGCAGAGGGATGCAGCACTCTTAAAATTGCAAAGCTTCTGAAGCTTGATCATCGAACAATCAAGCGTTTCATTCAAAATAGTCAACAGGGTCGCAAGAAGCGTGTGGAAAAACCAACGTGCAAAATAACTGCCCATGAACTGAGAAAAGTCAAGCGTGCAGCTGCCAAGATGCCACTTGCCACCAGTTTGGCCATATTTAAGAGCTGCAACATCACTGGAGTGCCCAAAAGCACAAGGTGTGCAATACTCAGAGGCATGGCCAAGGTAAGAAAGGCTGAAAGACGACCACCACTGAACAAGACACACAAGCTGAAACGTCAAGACTGGGCCAAGAAATATCTCAAGACTGATTTTTCTAAGGTTTTATGGACTGATGAAATGAGAGTGAGTCTTGATGGGCCAGATGGATGGGCCCGTGGCTGGATTGGTAAAGGGCAGAGAGCTCCAGTCCGACTCAGACGCCAGCAAGGTGGAGGTGGAGTACTGGTTTGGGCTGGTATCATCAAAGATGAGCTTGTGGGGCCTTTTCGGGTTGAGGATGGAGTCAAGCTCAACTCCCAGTCATACTGCCAGTTTCTGGAAGACACCTTCTTCAAGCAGTGGTACAGGAAGAAGTCTGCATCCTTCAAGAAAAACATGATTTTCATGCAGGACAATGCTCCATCACACGCGTCCAAGTACTCCACAGCGTGGCTGGCAAGAAAGGGTATAAAAGAAGAAAATCTAATGACATGGCCTCCTTGTTCACCTGATCTGAACCCCATTGAGAACCTGTGGTCCATCATCAAATGTGAGATTTACAAGGAGGGAAAACAGTACACCTCTCTGAACAGTGTCTGGGAGGCTGTGGTTGCTGCTGCACGCAATGTTGATGGTGAACAGATCAAAACACTGACAGAATCCATGGATGGCAGGCTTTTGAGTGTCCTTGCAAAGAAAGGTGGCTATATTGGTCACTGATTTCTTTTTGTTTTGTTTTTGAATGTCAGAAATGTATATTTGTGAATGTTGAGATGTTATATTGGTTTCACTGGTAAAAATAAATAATTGAAATGGGTATATATTTGTTTTTTGTTAAGTTGCCTAATAATTATGCACAGTATTAGTCACCTGCACACACAGATATCCCCCTAAAATAGCTATAACTAAAAACTACTTCCAAAACTATTCAGCTTTGAGATTAATGAGTTTTTTGGGTTCATTGAGAACATGGTTGTTGTTCAATAATAAAATTAATCCTCAAAAATATAACTTGCCTAATAATTCTGCACTCCCTGTATATTTTTATTTAAAAAACTTCAGTCACCTCTGCACCCTATAGTTTCTCCTTTTTCTTCCTAGCCTTTGGTCGAATGACTGGGGGGTGGAGCTAAGGGAGGAGCTATATAGACAGCTCTGCTGTGGGTGCTCTCTTTGCCACTTACTGTTGAGAAGGAGATTATCCCACAAGTATGGATGAATCCGTGGACTCGATACATCACAAGAGAGAGAAATTTATCAGGTAAGCATACATTTTGTTTTTGCTCAACATGTGCCTTTCATAGAGAAGAACTTTCCTGAAGCATATCAGTCTGATCCTGACTTCACAGTACAGTCCAGCCCTGAAATGCCAGGCAATCCCTCTCTGACCGAGAGAAACCGCAAAACCCCAGACGTACGTTTCGGCCTATTGTGGGCCTCGTCAGTAAGGTACAGCCATATCCCTCTAGGCCAGTGCTTTCCAAACTGTGTGTCGTGACACATTAGTGTGTCAACAGCAGTGTGTAGGTGTGTCCCTGCTTCAGCACAATTTTTTTAATTTACATTTTTTTTTTTTTTTGGTTTCCGACTTTCTGCCTGCTTACTACGCATATCACATGGTTGACTCGCGATTGATACCTAGTGGGTCACAGATTATCTTAACCTATTGGCGCAGCTCAGTGGAAACTGAAACTATTCCCATTGGCGGCTTTGGCGGCACATTTGGTCCTGACTGCCCGTGTAGTCTCCTCAATCGGCTAGTAACTGCATGTGTAGTCAGTGAGTGGGATAGCAGTGCGGGCAGTAGTCAGTGCAACTTGCAGAGCTCTGAGGGTGGCAACTTAAACGCTGAGCAGAAGTCAAAGTGTTTATTTTCTGTAGCTAGCTCCCAGTAGTGCATTGCTACTCCTGCTCTTGATATATGGATAGGAAGTGGAAGCTTAAAAATGCTTGATGATGAAATGCGAGTGTCTTTATCTAATATTCCACTAAATATTCAGAAACTGTGTTCATCCCATCAACCTCATACATCCCATTAAAATAGTAAGTAGCTATTGATGGTATTACATTTTTTTTTAATTCTTTCACATACATACTGTTACTTGTAAATACATTTGGTTAATATATCATTTATGTATGTGTCCATATCTCTTAAAACAAGTTAGTTTAACCTCCTGTTTGCTAGTACAACTGAATTACTGTGTCGCAAAATTATGTAGGTTTAAAAAGTGTGTCACAAACATGAAAAGTTTGGAAAGCTCTGCTCTAGGCACACTGAGCAACGGGTCCACATCTGGATTCCCGCATCACACTTAGGGAGACTTCCCCAAGTGTCATAATTTGCATAAATAAAAAGAGAGACGCGCTCAACCTGGGAATGAACAATAGCTTGTTCTATGGCTAGTTACCACCCAAAGAGCAGCCTCTTTTTGCTCTTTTTATTTATGCAAATTATGACTCTTTAGGAAGTCTCCCTAAGTGTGATGCAGGAATCCAGACGTGGACCCGTTGCTCAGTGTGCCTAAAGGGATATGGCTGCACCTCACTGACGAGGCCCACACTAGGCCGAAACGTACGTCTGGGGTTTTGCTGTTTCTCTTGTTCAGAGAGGGATTGCCTGGTATTTTGGGGCTGGACTATACTGTGAAGTCAGGATCAGACTGATATGCTACAGGAAAGTTCTTCTCTGTGAAAGGCACATGTTGAGCAAAAAGAGGCTGCTTCTAGGGTGGGTGGTAACTAGCCATAGAACAAGCTATTATGCTATTGTTCGTTCCCAGGTTGAGCATCTCTCTTTTTATTTATGCAAATTATGCCTCTCTTAAAAATGTCTTTTTTTATAAACAGAAATAATAAACTTATTATGGATCTGGTATATAGCTTCCTTTACAGTCCTTAGTGACAATTGTCTGTGCAACATCAAAAATTCAAGAAATCTATAGCTTCCTTTAGTGCCTCGGGAATCCTTAAAGGGACAGTAATGCCAGTTTCTTTCAATTTGTGTAGCTTTTGGTCCATTTTATACTCGTGAAATATGAGTTCTATATGCAGAGATCTTCCACTGAGATTTCTTAAACATTAAACAAAGGTCATAAAGTGAAATTTATTGGCTGTTCATTTTAAACAAACAACTGTTTGTTTAGTGCAAAGAATATAATTGATTATTTCTCCATAATGGGTATGTGGAGGTTTTCAGGGGGTCATGTAAGCATATTATCCTATCTTTAATCTTACTTTGTCTGCCAGGCTGATTTAAAGCAAAAATAGATCTACACATCTATTTCTATTAAACTTGATGTTCCAGAAAGGTCATTTTGGAGTCTGATAAAAATGAATCAACACTGTCACAGATTCAATAATTCATAAATAGAAAACAAAAATAAATTATTTTAATCCCATTGTATATTTAATCACTGTTGGCTTTAAAGGGACATAGAGCCCAAATTGTTACTTTCAAGATTCAGATAGATCATACAATGTTAAATAACTTTCCAATTTACCGTATTATCTAATTTGCTTCATTCTCTTGGTATCCTTTTGTTGAAGGAGCAGCAATGCACTACTGGGAGCTAGCTGAAAGCCAGCAACGAGGCTTATATTTGAAGCCACCAATAAGCAGCTTCTGATCCTACTTAGGTATACTTTTCAACAAAGGATAAAAGAATGAAGCAAATTAGATAATAGAAATACCTTGAAAGGTTATTTGAAACTGCATGCTCTGTCTGAATCATAAAAGGAAAAAAAATGTAATCCTCATCTGGCTTTATTCACCAACCCAATGATCTCTCTAACTTTTTACTGTTTTCAAGATGTACTTTTCTCACTGTGCAGATCTAAACAATCACTACCTTATTTTACCTCCAGCAGCTGTCACAAATGTATAGGGCAGAGAAGTCTGCACAGTGTCTGGTTTATTTGTTGTAAGATCGTAGTGCTAATAGCTTGGGCTGATTCTTCTTAGCATTCAGCTTGACTCTGATCTATTTTAAGTACATCTTTATTCAAATGAGGTCTAACATTTCAAACAAGCATTCCTGAATAGCTAAAAGAATAATGCAGAGCTTTCCAGTGGAAGCGGTTTGGCAAAGGGTTTAGTTTGATCTTGGGAATTGAAGATGTTTGTAAATATACAGGTATTTTTATATAAATTCGCAGACAAACCTCCACTTGCATTCTAATTTTTCTTTAACTTTTTTGTTGCTGATTTTGTTAGTTTTATTTTTTTAATGTTGAGCTGAAGCAGTTTATTCAAATTATACTTATTTCTTTTGTGATCAGTCTCTATTTTAACATTTTTGACAAATGGCATTATTTAATGTATTTATTTTAAGTTCAAAAGTATTATAGATGTAGCAGCACCAAAATATATTAAAACAATTATTAAAGGAAATACATACAGAGGCAGCGTTTTGGGATTGCTCCCTTAATCATGCCATATTCACAATACAATTTCTCCACTTATTTATACCACAAGGGGGCACTTATGTCAAAGGATTAACCCTTAATATCCTAGAAACAATATACAACTTGTGCAACAGCGCCACCTATAGTTCATACAAAAATACTACTAGAACAAGAGGACATGCATCGAAATGTGGTTCATGTGGCATTAAACAATGGTATCACAGATCAGGAGGTGGCTAAATTTTTTTTTTTAAAGTGGATAGTTATACCCTAATATTCTACACATTGCCTAAAATACATAAACATTTAATGGCCCCTCCTGATTCTGTTTTGTAATATGATTTAACGTCCTTTGGTGGTGTTGAGTAATTCTTCATCCAGGACACAAGAGTTTAAATTTTTTGTAAAAAAAATTCTCCTATTTTACCTTCCAATAAACTTATTGTGTTCAACCTGGATGTAGAAAGCCTCTTAACTTCTATTACTCATGAGAGTGTGTGTGTGTATGTATGGAGATACATAAAAAAAAAAAAAAAAACACACAGAGTAACACATAGTGAACTAATAGATCTACATGAATCACTTAAACACAAATTTTTCAAAAAAAAGAAATTTAATTTAACTAGGAAACAAAAGATTGCCTTAAATAACCTAAAAAAAATGAAGAAATAGCTATCACTCCATCAGACAAAAGAGGGTCAATAATCATACAAAACAAACAAGATTATTACCTAGAGGTCAAGCACCAACTAAGTGACACTAATACATATTGTAAATTAAAAAGAGAGCCAACCCCTATATATCAAAATCAACTGACTAAACTTTTGGATTGGGGACTACACATAGGTATACTTGACCAAAAATTGTGTGACTACCTGTACAATCCAACTCCTACCACAGCCAATTTTAGAATTGTCCCTAAGATCCCCAAAAATTTGGCCTCCCCTCCAGGTAGGCCAATAGTGTCAGGGGTGGGGTCACTAGGATAAAAATTGGGAGAATGGATAGACAATCTTCTTCAGCCATATGTGCAATCACTTCCTATCACTTATCTTAAAGATACAACTCACGTATTAGAAAAGCTTGAAAATAAAAAGTGGAGTGATTGCAACATGTGGCTTACAGTGGATGTATCGTCCCTATATTCATGCATTCCACACAAATTGGGTCTAAAAGCGGTAGAGTACCACTTACTCCTGAAGAGCAGTTTCTCAAATTAATTTATTGAATTCATATTAGAGGCATTAAGGTTCCTCTTAACTCACAACTTTTTGTTTAATTCTGAATTTTTCCTTCAGACATGCAGGACTGCGATGGGGGCAAACTTTGCCCCCTCGTATGCCAATTTGTTTCTAGGATGGTTTGAGGCAACATATATATTTGGTCAGGAAAATAAGTTTAGTGAACACATTGAGTTCTACGCCAGATATATTGATGACCTTCTGTTTATCTGGCGGGGAACCAATGAACAAATTGAGGAATTTATAAAATTTCTTAACAATAATGAACTTAATTTAAAATTCACATTTCAGGTAGACACAATTAAAGTGAACTATCTAGATATAAGCCTAAAAGCAGAAAATGGCAAAATATGCACAGAATTATACAGAGAGGATATATCTGGGAATACTATCCTAAGGGCTGATTCCTGCCACCCCCAACACACGAAAAGAGGGATACCAAAAGGCCAACTAATAAGGATTAGGAGGATATGTACAGATAAGGATTATTCTACCCACTCACTTAAGCTAGTGCAAAGACTGACAAAAAGAGGCTATTATAAGAAAACACTGATGTCCCTTAGAACTGAAGTAGCCAAAGTTAAACGCAAGGATCTACTCAAAAAAAGTATTCAAAAACAACACAAAACACATACAAAAGATTCTGCAGGCTATAGTGAAAGTAGCACAGTCTTTGTTACACAATATAGTAACCAATTTAACCAAATCAAAAACGTAAATAGAAATTTATAAATTCTTAGGTTAGATGATAAACTTAAAGGGACAGTACACTGTAAAATAGTTTTTCCATAAATGTATTTTAAATGACTTGTTATACCATCTGCAGAGTATAAAATATTTGAGAAATTGCATTTTCGGTTTTATTTGTGTATCTGAAGTAGCTGGTTTTGTGCTTTGAAACCACAGCCTATTACAATGGGTTGAGCTTCAGGTAATATCAGATCTCATTATGTTATCACTTTTATGTACACAGACTTGCTTCCTTATCTTATATTAGTCTGGAACACCAAAGCTCAATACATAGAGAGAACAATGGAAATGATCATTTTATTACTTAACTATCATGCCCCCCCACTGAGGGTGTAATCTATTCTGCTGGCTGTGTTTACTAAGGCTATTCAATAGCGTATACGCCAGTATCAAAACTTTCAGTATAGGTTGGGAAACCACAAGCTAAATCAGCTATTTCAAATGCTGATATATGAGTAAAGGAGCTACTTGCAACCAATTTAATACACTCTAGCAGGTAAAAAGGATCATTGGGAATAATTTAAAGGGGAGAAAGTTTTTGGGTGAACTGTCCCTTTAAGGAATGCCTATCGAGTGGCATCAAATTTGTATCTAGAAAGGCCCCAACAATAGTAAGTAAGGTAACTCAATATGTCTACACAAATTCTAAAACTAGGTCAAAAGAAACATGGTTATCTAAAAAAGGTTTCTTTAAATATGGTAAACACCCCTGTAATGTATGTCAACACTGTATCACAGGTGACACTTTCACCTCTTCAACTACCAGCAAAAGCTACAGTATTAGTCACAGGTTAGATTGTTGTTCCAAGTAGATTGTTTATTTGATTATTTGTCAAATTTGTAGACAACAGGTTACGTGAACACCTTACATCACTAGAAAGAGACCCACCAAAAACCCCAATTGCTAAACATTACTTTAAACATGGAAATACTTTGGAAAACAGCAAAAAAGTGTTTAAATTTCAAGCAATTTATTTTATACCCTTCAATAACAGAGGAGGGGATAGATTTAGAAATTTGCTTGATAGAGAGGCCAAATGGATATTCAACTTGGGAACAAAGGAACCCAAGGGAATAAATTCCAGATGGGATATATATATCTCTATCAAGGTAAATGATCTAAAAGTCCCTTAGACTACTTTTTTCAAAATTTCTCATCGACAAATGCACATTACATCTTTTTCTCTAGGATATGCCTCCCAAACAAAAACAAAAATAAATACAATAACAAAAATAAAAGTAAACCATATAACGCATCTTAAATGTCTCATTTTTAGTATTTTAGCATAATAATAATAATAATTATTAGATCAAATATCAGACAAAGTCTAAGATAAATTAAAATAAGCCTATGTATTGTTCTAACTGTAGAATGTAGACTAATAGACCAACTACTTTTGTTGTTTTGTTTGTCCCATTTAAATAAATATTTATCAGTACATAGGTTTTGTACGTACAGGTTATGTATATAAAGTTTCGGTGTGAAACATTGTTTGTTTTTAAGCCATTATGCTGCAACTATACTGACACAAAAAATCTTTTATTACTAATGACAAGCAACTTGAGCGGCACATTAATAAATTTAATAATTCTATATGTTAGAGAAAGTTCTTAGTTTAGAGAGAAATAAATATCTAGAGTCATTCTAATAGGTGTTTTTCAACAAATAGTCTAGGTATTTCTCCAACATAGGTGTGTCCGGTCCACGGCGTCATCCTTACTTGTGGGATATTCTCTTCCCCAACAGGAAATGGCAAAGAGCCCAGCAAAGCTGGTCACATGATCCCTCCTAGGCTCCGCCTTCCCCAGTCATTCTCTTTGCCGTTGTACAGGCAACATCTCCACGGAGATGGCTTAGAGTTTTTTGGTGTTTAAATGTAGTTTTTATTCTTCAATCAAGAGTTTGTTATTTTAAAATAGTGCTGGTATGTACTATTTACTCTGAAACAGAAAAGAGATGAAGATTTCTGTTTGTAAGAGGAAAATGATTTTAGCAACCGTTACTAAAATCGATGGCTGTTTCCACACAGGACTGTTGAGAGGAATTAACTTCAGTTGGGGGAAACAGTGAGCAGACTTTTGCTGCTTGAGGTATGACACATTTCTAACAAGACTTAGTAATGCTGGAAGCTGTCATTTTCCCTATGGGATCCGGTAAGCCATTTTTATTAAATAAGAATAAAGGGCTTCACAAGGGCTTTTAAGACTGGTAGACATTTTCTGGGCTAAAACGATTGATATATAAGCATTTTTAATACTTCATAGCTTTGAGGAGTTATTTTATTCTTGGGAATTATGTAAAAAAACCGGCAGGCACTGTATTGGACACCTTTTTCTCTGGGGGCCTTCTCTAATCATAGGCAGAGCCTCATTTTCGCGCCTCTATTGCGCAGTTGTTTTTGGGAAGCAAGACATGCAGATGCATGTGTGAGGAGCTCAGATACATAGAAAAAGCTTACTGAAGGCGTCATTTGGTATCGTATTCCCCTTTGGGCTTGGTTGGGTCTCAGCAAAGCAGATACCAGGGACTGTATAGGGGTTAAATATAAAAACGGCTCCGGTTCCGTTATTTTAAGAGTTAAAGCTTTCAAATTTGGTGTGCAATACTTTTAAGGCTTTAAGACACTGTGGTGAAATTTTGGTGAATTTTGAACAATTCCTTCATACTTTTTCACATTTTCAGTAATAAAGTGTGTTCAGTTTAAAATTTAAAGTGACAGTAACGGTTTTATTTTAAAACGTTTTTTGTACTTTGTTATCAAGTTTATGCCTGTTGAACATGTCTGAACTATCAGATAGACTGTGTTCTGTATGTGGGGAAGCCAAGGTTCCTTCTCATTTAAATAGATGTGATTTATGTGACACAAAATTTAGAGAAAATGATGCCCAAGATGATTCCTCAAGTGAGGGGAGTAAGCATGGTACTGCATCATCCCCTCCTTCGTCTACGCCAGTCTTGCCCACACAGGAGGCCCCTAGTACATCTAGTGCGCCAATACTCCTTACTATGCAACAATTAACGGCTGTAATGGATAATTCTATCAAAAACATTTTAGCCAAAATGCCCACTTATCAGCGAAAGCGCGACTGCTCTGTTTTAGAAAATACTGAAGAGCATGAGGACGCTGATGATACTGGTTCTGAAGTGCCCCTACACCAGTCTGAGGGGGCCAGGGAGGTTTTGTCTGAGGGAGAAATTTCAGATTCAGGGAAAATTTCTCAACAAGCTGAACCTGATGTTATTACTTTTAAATTTAAATTAGAACATCTCCGCGCTCTGCTTAAGGAGGTGTTATCTACTCTGGATGATTGTGAGAATTTGGTCATTCCAGAGAAATTATGTAAGATGGACAAGTTCCTAGAGGTCCCGGGGCCCCCCGAAGCTTTTCCTATACCCAAGCGGGTGGCGGACATTGTAAACAAAGAATGGGAAAGGCCCGGCATACCTTTTGTCCCTCCCCCTATATTTAAGAAATTGTTTCCTATGGTCGACCCCAGAAAGGACTTATGGCAGACAGTCCCCAAGGTCGAGGGGGCGGTTTCTACTCTAAACAAACGCACTACTATCCCTATAGAAGATAGTTGTGCTTTCAAAGATCCTATGGATAAAAAATTAGAGGGTTTGCTTAAAAAGATGTTTGTTCAGCAAGGTTACCTTCTACAACCAATTTCATGCATTGTTCCTGTCACTACAGCAGCGTGTTTCTGGTTCGATGAACTAGAAAAGTCGCTCAATAAAGATTCTTCTTATGAGGAGATTATGGACAGAATTCATGCTCTCAAATTGGCTAACTCTTTTACTTTAGACGCCACTTTGCAATTGGCTAGATTAGCGGCGAAAAATTCTGGGTTTGCTATTGTGGCGCGCAGAGCGCTTTGGCTAAAATCTTGGTCAGCGGATGCGTCTTCCAAGAACAAATTGCTTAACATTCCTTTCAAGGGGAAAACGCTGTTTGGCCCTGACTTGAAAGAGATTATTTCTGATATCACTGGGGGTAAGGGCCACGCCCTTCCTCAGGATAGGTCTTTCAAGGCTAAAAATAAACCAAATTTTCGTCCCTTTCGCAGAAACGGACCAGCCCCAAGTGCTTCATCCTCCAAGCAAGAGGGTAATACTTCTCAAGCCAAGCCAGCCTGGAGGCCAATGCAAGGCTGGAACAAAGGTAAGCAGGCCAAGAAACCTGCCACTGCTACCAAGACAGCATGAGATGTTGGCCCCCGATCCGGGACCGGATCTGGTGGGGGGCAGACTTTCTCTCTTCGCTCAGGCTTGGGCAAGAGATGTTCTGGATCCTTGGGCGCTAGAAATAGTCTCCCAAGGTTATCTTCTGGAATTCAAGGGGCTTCCCCCAAGGGGGAGGTTCCACAGGTCTCAATTGTCTTCAGACCACATAAAAAGACAGGCATTCTTACATTGTGTAGAAGACCTGTTAAAAATGGGAGTGATTCATCCTGTTCCATTAGGAGAACAAGGGATGGGATTCTACTCCAATCTGTTCATAGTTCCCAAAAAAGAGGGAACATTCAGACCAATCTTAGATCTCAAGATCCTAAACAAGTTTCTCAAGGTTCCATCGTTCAAAATGGAAACCATTCGGACAATTCTTCCTTCCATCCAGGAAGGTCAATTCATGACCACGGTGGATTTAAAGGATGCGTATCTACATATTCCTATCCACAAGGAACATCATCGGTTCCTAAGGTTCGCCTTTCTGGACAAGCATTACCAGTTTGTGGCACTTCCATTCGGATTAGCCACTGCTCCAAGAATTTTCACAAAGGTACTAGGGTCCCTTCTAGCGGTGCTACGACCAAGGGGCATTGCAGTAGTACCTTACTTGGACGACATACTGATTCAAGCGTCGTCCCTACCACAAGCAAAGGCTCATACGGACATTGTCCTGGCCTTTCTCAGATCTCACGGGTGGAAAGTGAACGCAGAAAAAAGTTCTCTATCTCCGTCAACAAGAGTTCCCTTCTTGGGAACAATAATAGACTCCTTAGAAATGAGGATTTTTCTGACAGAGGCCAGAAAATCAAAACTTCTAAGCTCTTGTCAAGTACTTCATTCTGTTCCTCTTCCTTCCATAGCGCAGTGCATGGAAGTAATAGGTTTGATGGTCGCGGCAATGGACATAGTTCCTTTTGCGCGAATTCATCTGAGACCATTACAACTGTGCATGCTCAGTCAGTGGAATGGGGATTATACAGACTTGTCTCCGACGATACAAGTAGATCAGAGGACCAGAGATTCACTCCGTTGGTGGCTGACCCTGGACAACCTGTCACAGGGGATGAGCTTCCGCAGACCAGAGTGGGTCATTGTCACGACCGACGCCAGTCTGGTGGGCTGGGGCGCGGTCTGGGAACTCCTGAAAGCTCAGGGTCTTTGGTCTCGGGAAGAATCTCTTCTCCCGATAAATATTCTGGAACTGAGAGCGATATTCAATGCTCTCAAGGCTTGGCCTCAGCTAGCAAAGGCCAAATTCATACGGTTTCAATCGGACAACATGACGACTGTTGCGTATATCAACCATCAAGGGGGAACAAGGAGTTCCCTGGCGATGGAAGAAGTGACCAAAATCATTCAATGGGCGGAGACTCACTCCTGCCACTTGTCTGCAATCCACATCCCAGGAGTGGAAAATTGGGAAGCGGATTTTCTGAGTCGTCAGACATTTCATCCGGGGGAGTGGGAACTCCATCCGGAAATCTTTGCCCAAATTACTCAATTGTGGGGCATTCCAGACATGGATCTGATGGCCTCTCGTCAGAACTTCAAGGTTCCTTGCTACGGGTCCAGATCCAGGGATCCCAAGGCGACTCTAGTAGATGCACTAGTAGCACCTTGGACCTTCAACCTAGCTTATGTATTCCCACCGTTTCCTCTCATCCCCAGGCTGGTAGCCAGGATCAATCAGGAGAGGGCATCGGTGATCTTGATAGCTCCTGCGTGGCCACGCAGGACTTGGTATGCAGACCTGGTGAATATGTCATCGGCTCCACCATGGAAGCTACCTTTGAGACGGGACCTTCTTGTTCAAGGTCCGTTCGAACATCCGAATCTGGCCTCACTCCAACTGACTGCTTGGAGATTGAACGCTTGATTTTATCAAAGCGAGGGTTCTCAGATTCTGTCATTGATACTCTTGTTCAGGCCAGAAAGCCTGTAACTAGAAAAATCTACCATAAAATATGGAAAAAATATATCTGTTGGTGTGAATCTAAAGGATTCCCATGGAACAAGATAAAAATTCCTAAGATTCTATCCTTTCTTCAAGAAGGTTTGGAGAAAGGATTATCTGCAAGTTCTTTGAAGGGACAGATTTCTGCTTTATCTGTTTTACTTCACAAAAAGCTGGCGGCTGTGCCAGATGTTCAAGCTTTTGTTCAGGCTCTGGTTAGAATCAAGCCTGTTTACAAACCTTTGACTCCTCCTTGGAGTCTCAATTTAGTTCTTTCAGTTCTTCAGGGGGTTCCGTTTGAACCCTTACATTCCGTAGATATTAAGTTATTATCTTGGAAAGTTTTGTTTTTGGTTGCAATTTCTTCTGCTAGAAGAGTTTCAGAGTTATCTGCTCTGCAGTGTTCTCCTCCTTATCTGGTGTTCCATGCAGATAAGGTGGTTTTGCGTACTAAACCTGGTTTTCTTCCGAAAGTTGTTTCTAACAAAAACATTAACCAGGAGATAGTCGTACCTTCTTTGTGTCCGAATCCAGTTTCAAAGAAGGAACGTTTGTTGCACAATTTGGATGTAGTTCGTGCTCTAAAATTCTATTTAGATGCTACAAAGGATTTCAGACAAACATCTTCCTTGTTTGTTGTTTATTCTGGTAAAAGGAGAGGTCAAAAAGCAACTTCTACCTCTCTCTCTTTTTGGCTTAAAAGCATCATCAGATTGGCTTACGAGACTGCCGGACGGCAGCCTCCTGAAAGAATCACAGCTCATTCCACTAGGGCCGTGGCTTCCACATGGGCCTTCAAGAACGAGGCTTCTGTTGATCAGATATGTAAGGCAGCGACTTGGTCTTCACTGCACACTTTTACTAAATTTTACAAATTTGATACTTTTGCTTCTTCTGAGGCTATTTTTGGGAGAAAGGTTTTGCAAGCCGTGGTGCCTTCCATCTAGGTGACCTGATTTGCTCCCTCCCATCATCCGTGTCCTAAAGCTTTGGTATTGGTTCCCACAAGTAAGGATGACGCCGTGGACCGGCCACACCTATGTTGGAGAAAACAGAATTTATGTTTACCTGATAAATTACTTTCTCCAACGGTGTGTCCGGTCCACGGCCCGCCCTGGTTTTTTAATCAGGTCTGATAATTTATTTTCTTTAACTACAGTCACCACGGTATCATATGATTTTTCCTATGCAAATATTCCTCCTTTACGTCGGTCGAATGACTGGGGAAGGCGGAGCCTAGGAGGGATCATGTGACCAGCTTTGCTGGGCTCTTTGCCATTTCCTGTTGGGGAAGAGAATATCCCACAAGTAAGGATGACGCCGTGGACCGGACACACCGTTGGAGAAAGTAATTTATCAGGTAAACAGAAATTCTGTTTTTCTCATTCTATAAACCAATAAGAATATCGCTCGGCTAGCTCATTGTTGTTATGTTATTTTACTTTGGTATTTTGTTACTTTGGTACTTTGTAATTAACATTACATTAACACACCCTTTATGGGTGAGTTTTTCCCTAGTTGTCAGATTTCAGCATATATATAGTGTTTTTAATATTGTATATTTTGTATGCTGTATTGACCATAAACACTAAGGTATGCCAATATTGGGGACATGTTTGTAGTAGGGGGGGAGGAACACAATCCAAGAGGATTATAAGTAGCCAGTATATCTCCCACTATACATCTGTGCCAGGAATCAGACTGAGACGAGTAGTGCAAAAATAATCACACCTTTTATTAATAGCAAAAATAATAAAAAGTCCACAAGTCAAATAACAAGCCAGGAGTCAAAACTAGAGCTGGTAGTTAGACAAGCAGAGTCAGGAGCCAAAGCGAATAGTCAGACGAGACGGAATCAGCAACAAGGAAAACAGCAGAGTCGGGAACAAGCCAGGGATCAGGAACCAGGAAGGACGTCAGGCAGCCAGGTAATACTCAGGAACTCTCACAAACAGGTCTGAGACAACGCAAAGGCAAAGCATACTGAACAGAGGCCCTTTAAATAATAAGTGATGACATCACAATTCTGAGACTGCATCCTGTCTCACACAGATGATGCACAACAGTCTGGCCATAAAAGCAAGTGCAGGAACATCATCCCCCACAATACACCATAGTCAGGAAGAGAGGTGAGTAAAATGGCTGCCAGCAGCACATGGCAAACAAAACAGGGAAAAAACCCTGACACTTCCATCTTAAGTACTGGCAGCAAGTCTTTCAGTACTTTTGCATAAAAAGCCTTTTTTTGTTTTTTTGTTTACAGACCCAATCAGCAGGGGCTAGTTATACAGCTGGGTCATGCAAATAACACTGCTGATTGGATCACTGTCAATTTTCGCTCGGGACCAGCAGTTCTCTGCGAGTTCTGAGTGATATTTTTACTATGTGTTTGACCTCATTGTAGCGGATAAAGACAGAGGTG
>NC_069500.1:1159310948-1159330948 GCF_027579735.1 Bombina bombina | reverse complement strand
AAGGTATTAAAAATTAAAGTTTGCATGTATAAGCTTTATTATGACATGTAAAAATTGCCTAAATGACACTTTGTCACATCCACTCTCCCATTTTGTTGATGCAAATATTCCAAAATCCAAACTTTTTCTGGTCGCAAGCAGTTTGAATAAAGGGTTTTGTACCTGTAGTAATTTAACTGTATTACTGCAGTGAAATGCATCAGATGGATTTAGAAACTTCTCCTTGTCTCCCTGATGTTGGGTTGGTCCTGTGAGGCTTTCTAATGTACTCCTATTATCATTTTTTCTTTGTTCTCTTAGTATCTTTATTTGAAAAGGCTGGAATGTAAGCTTAGGAGACGGCCCGTTTTTGGTTCAGAACCCTGGGTAGCGCTTGCTTATTGGTGGCTACATTTAGACACCAATCAGCAAAGTGCTACCCAGGTGCTGAACCAAAAATGGGCCGTCTTGTAAGCTTAAATTTAGAAGGTTGCTTAAAATTGCATGCTCTATCTGAATCATTAAAGGGACACTGAACCCAAATTTTTTCTTTCGTGATTCAGATAGAGCATGAAATTTTAAGCAACTTTCTAATTTACTCCTTTTTTTTATCAAATTTTCTTCATTCTCTTGGTATCTTTATTTGAAATGCAAGAATGTAAGTTTAGATGCCGGCCCATTTTTGGTGAACAACCTGGGTTGTTCTTGCTAATTGGTGGATAAATTAATCCACCATTAAAAAAGTGCTGTCCAGAGTACTGAACCAAAAAAAGATGGCAAGAGAACGAAGAAATATTGATATTAGGAGTAAATTAGAAAGTTGCTTAAAATTGCATGCTCTATCTGAATCACGAAAGAAAAAATTTGGGTTCAGTGTCCCTTTAAAGTTTAATTTTGACAAGACTATCCCTTTAAGCATATTTGTATATATTTGTAAAGTTACTTTCATCAAGTGAATTATATTTTACTAAAAATGTTAGCTACATGAATAACCTCTATTTTGTCATTTGTGCTTCCTATTAGGGTAAACAGATGGGTCAAGGACTTTGGAGAGTAGCAAGAAACCAACAATTTCAGAATGACTATATTGAACCCAGCTACCTATCAACAGATAATGGCAGAAGAATAATAGTTAATGATAGCAATATGAACCATCGAAGACATGCACAGGGGGGAATGGACATTTATCATCTACTGAAAGCACGAAAAGTGAAGGATGAACAAGGATTTATCAATCTTGAGAGGTTGCCACCGGAGCTAAGCCTTACCATTTTATCCTATCTCAATGCAACTGACCTATGTCTGGCATCATGTGTTTGGCAAGATCTTGCAAACGATGAAGTGCTTTGGCAAGGGTAAGTGAACTAAGGTTTGTTTAGATCTCTTTAAAATGATAAAAACAGACACATTTATGCATGTCTAATATAAAGAAAAATTAGCAGACAAGAAAAATGTGAGTATGATGTCCTAAGGTACTGGTGTTGGTAAGTATGTATGCTGAAATAGGGGTTAAAATAATCAGCCAGTCCTAAGAGGGTATTGCAATCTGTTTTAGGGCTATAGAGTCCAAGAAAAATGTGCACTAGAATGTTTGTTTTGTGTCTTTGAATGTTATGCTTTATTTCTCCAACATAGGTGTGTCCGGTCCACGGCGTCATCCTTACTTGTGGGATATTCTCTTCCCCAACAGGAAATGGCAAAGAGCCCAGCAAAGCTGGTCACATGATCCCTCCTAGGCTCCGCCTACCCCAGTCATTCTCTTTGCCGTTGTACAGGCAACATCTCCACGGAGATGGCTTAGAGTTTTTTAGTGTTTAACTGTAGTTTTTATTATTCAATCAAGAGTTTGTTATTTTAAAATAGTGCTGGTATGTACTATTTACTCAGAAACAGAAAAGAGATGAAGATTTCTGTTTGTATGAGGAAAATGATTTTAGCACCGTAACTAAAATCCATGGCTGTTCCACACAGGACTGTTGAGAGCAATTAACTTCAGTTGGGGGAACAGTGTGCAGTCTCTTACTGCTTGAGGTATGACACATTCTAACAAGACGATGTAATGCTGGAAGCTGTCATTTTCCCTATGGGATCCGGTAAGCCATGTTTATTAAGATAGTAAATAAGGGCTTCACAAGGGCTTATTAAGACTGTAGACTTTTTCTGGGCTAAATCGATTCATTATTAACACATATTTAGCCTTGAGGAATCATTTAATCTGGGTATTTTGATAAGATTATATCGGCAGGCACTGTTTTAGACACCTTATTCTTTAGGGACTTTCCCTAATCATTGTCAGAGCCTCATTTTCGCGCCGGTATGGCGCACTTGTTTTTGAGAACAATGGCATGCAGCTGCATGTGTGTGGAGCTCTGATACATAGAAAAGTCTTTCTGAAGGCATCATTTGGTATCGTATTCCCCTTTGGGCTTGGTTGGGTCTCAGCAAAGCAGATTCCAGGGACTGTAAAGGGGTTAAATATAAAAACGGCTCCGGTTCCGTTATTTTAAGGGTTAAAGCTTCCAAATTTGGTGTGCAATACTTTTAAGGCTTTAAGACACTGTGGTGAAATTTTGGTGAATTTTGAACAATTCCTTCATACTTTTTCGCAATTGCAGTAATAAAGTGTGTTTAGTTTAAAATTTAAAGTGACAGTAACGGTTTTATTTTAAAACGTTTTTTGTGCTTTGTTATCAAGTTTATGCCTGTTTAACATGTCTGAACTACCAGATAGATTGTGTTCTGACTGTGGGGAAACCAAGGTTCCTTCTCATTTAACTATATGTATTTTATGTCATAAAAAAATTTAGTAAAAATGATGCCCAAGATGATTCCTCAAGTGAGGGGAGTAAGCATGGTACTGCATCATCCCCTCCTTCGTCTACACCAGTCTTGCCCATACAGGAGGCCCCTAGTACATCTAGTGCGCCAATACTCCTTACTATGCAACATTTAACGGCTGTAATGGATAATTCTATCAAAAACATTTTAGCCAATATGCCCACTTATCAGCGAAAGCGCGACTGCTCTGTTTTAGAAAATTCTGTAGAGCATGAGAACGCTGATGATATGGTTTCTGAAGGGCCCCTACACCAGTCTGAGGGGGCCAGGGAGGTTTTGTCTGAGGGAGAAATTTCAGATTCAGGAAACATTTCTCAACAAGCTGAACCTGATGTGATTACTTTTAAATTTAAGTTGGAACATCTCCGCGCTCTGCTTAAGGAGGTGTTATCCAATTTGGATGATTGTGATTATCTGGTCATTCCAGAACCACTATGTAAAATGGAAAAGTTCTTAGAGGCCCCGGGGCCCCCCGAAGCTTTTCCTATATCCAAGCGGGTGGCGTACATTGTTAGTAAAGAATGGGACAGGCCCGGTATACCTTTAGTACCTCCCCCCATATTTATAAAATTGTTTTCCTATAGTCGACCCCAGAAAGGACTGATGGCAGACAGTCCCCAAGGTCGAGGGGGCGGTTTCTACTCTACACAAGCGCGCCACTATACCCATAGAAGATAGTTGTGCTTTCCAAGATCCTATGGATAAAAAATTAGAAGGTCTGCTAAAGATGTTTGTTCAGCAAGGTTCCCTTCTACAACCAATTGCATGCATTGTCCCTGTCACTGCAGCCGCGTGTTTCTAGTTTGATGAGCTAGGAAAGGCGATTATTAGTAATTCTTCTTCTTATGAGGAGATTATGGACAGAATTCGTGCTCTTAAATTGGCTAATTCTTTCACCCTAGACGCCACCTTGCAATTGGCTAGGTTAGCGGCGAAAAAATTCTGGGTTTGCTATTGTGGCGCAGAGCGCTTTGGTTAAAATCTTGGGCAGCGGATGCGTCTTCCAAGAACAAATTGCTTGACATTCCTTTCAAGGGGAAAACACTCTTTGGCCCTGACTTGAAAGAGATTATCTCTGATATCACTGGGGGCAAGGGCCACGCCCTTCCTCAGGATAGGTCTTTTCAAGACCAAAAATAAACCTAAGTTTCGTCCCTTTCGCAGAAACGGATCAGCCCCAAGGGCTACGTCCTCTAAGCAGGAAGGTAATACTTCTCAAGCCAATCCAGCCTGGAGACCTATGCAAGGCTGGAACAAAGGAAAGCAGGCCAGGAAACCTGCCACTGCTACCAAGACAGCATGAAATGCGGGCCCCCGATCCGGGACCGGATCTGGTGGGGGGCAGACTCTCTCTCTTCGCTCAGGCTGGGGCAAGAGATGTTCTGGATCCTTGGGCGCTAGAAATAGTCTCCCAAGGTTATTCTCTGGAGTTCAAGGGGCTTCCTCCAAGGGGGAGGTTCCACAGGTCTCAGTTGTCTTCAGACCACATAAGAAGACAGGCATTCTTACATTGGGTAGAAGACCTGCTAAAAATGGGAGTGATTCATCCTGTTCCATTAGGAGAACAAGGGATGGGGTTCTACTCCAATCTGTTCATAGTTCCCAAAAAAGAGGGAACGTTCAGACCAATCTTAGATCTCAAGATCTTGAACAAGTTTCTCAAGGTTCCATCGTTCAAGATGGAAACCATTCGAACACTTCTTCCTTCCATCCAGGAAGGTCAATTCATGACCAAGGTGGATTTCAAGGATGCGTATCTACATATTCCTATCCACAAGGAACATCATCGGTTCCTAAGGTTCGCATTCCTGGACAAGCATTTCCAGTTCGTGGCGTTTTCTTTCGGATTAGCCACTGCTCCTAGGATTTTCTCATAGGTACTAGGGTCCCTTCTGGCGGTGCTAAGACCAAGGGGCATTGCTGTAGTACCTTACTTGGACGACATTCTGATTCGAGCGTCGTCCCTTCCTCAAGTAAAGGCTCACACGGACATTGTCCTGGCCTTTCTCAGATCTCACGGATGGAAAGTGAACGTGGAAAAGAGTTCTCTATCTCCGTCAACGAGGGTTCCCTTCTTGGGAACTATAATAGACTCCTTAGAAATGAGGATTTTTCTGACAGAAGCCAGAAAAACAAAACTTCTAGACTCTTGTCGGATACTTCATTCCGTTCCTCTTCCTTCCATAGCGCAGTGCATGGAAGTGATAGGTTTGATGGTAGCGGCAATGGACATAGTTCCTTTTGTGCGCATTCATCTAAGACCATTACAACTGTTCATGCTCAGTCAGTGGAATGGGGACTATTCAGACTTGTCTCCGAAGATACAAGTAAATCAGAGGACCAGAGACTCATTCCGTTGGTGGCTGTCCCTGGACAACCTGTCACAAGGGATGACCTTCCGCAGACCAGAGTGGGTCATTGTCACGACCGACGCCAGTCTGATGGGCTGGGGCGCGGTCTGGGGATCCCTGAAAGCTCAGGGTCTTTGGTCTCGGGTAGAATCTCTTCTACCGATAAATATTCTGGAACTGAGAGCGATATTCAATGCTCTCAAAGCTTGGCCTCAGCTAGCGAGGGCCAAGTTCATACATCAACCATCAGGGGGGAACAAGGAGTTCCCTAGCGATGGAAGAAGTGACCAAAATCATTCTATGGGCGGAGTCTCACTCCTGCCACCTGTCTGCTATCCACATCCCAGGAGTGGAAAATTGGGAAGCGGATTTTCTGAGTCGTCAGACATTGCATCCGGGGGAGTGGGAACTCCATCCGGAAATCTTTGCCCAAGTCACTCAACCGTGGGGCATTCCAGACATGGATCTGATGGCCTCTCGTCAGAACTTCAGAGTTCCTTACTACGGGTACAGATCCAGGGATCCCAAGGCGGCTCTAGTGGATGCACTAGTAGCACCTTGGACCTTCAAACTAGCTTATGTGTTCCCGCCGTTTCCTCTCATCCCCAGGCTGGTAGCCAGGATCAATCAGGAGAGGGCGTCGGTGATTTTGATAGCTCCTGCGTGGCCACGCAGGACTTGGTATGCAGATCTGGTGAATATGTCATCGGCTCCACCATGGAAGCTACCTTTGAGACGAGACCTTCTTGTTCTAGGTCCGTTCGACCCACTCCAGCTGACTGCTTGGAGATTGAACGCTTGATTTTATCAAAGCGAGGGTTCTCAGATTCTGTTATTAATACTCTTGTTCAGGCCTGAAAGCCTGTAACCAGAAAAATTACCACATAATTTGGTATATCTGTTGGTGTGAATCTGCAGGATTCCCTTGGGACAAGGTTAAGATTCCTAAGAGTCTATCCTTCCTTCGAGAAGGATTGGAAAAAGGATTATCTGCAAGTTCCTTGATGGGACAGATTTCTGCCTTGTCTGTGTTACTTCACAAAAAGCTGGCAGCTGTGCCAGATGTTCTAGCCTTTGTTCAGGCTCTGGTTAGAATCAAGCCTGTTTACAAAATTTTGACTCCTCCTTGGAGTCTCAACCTAGTTCTTTCAGTTCTTCAGGGGGTTCCGTTTGAACCCTTACATTCCGTTGATATTAAGTTATTATCTTGGAAAGTTTTGTTTTTGGTTGCAATTTCTTCTGCTAGAAGAGTTTCAGAATTATCTGCTCTGCAGTGTTCTTCTCCTTATCTGGTGTTCCATGCAGATAAGGTGGTTTTGCGTACTAAACCTGGTTTTCTTCCAAAAGTTGTTTCTAACAAAAACATTAACCAGGAGATAGTTGTGCCTTCTTTGTGTCCTAATCCAGTTTCAAAGAAGGAACGTTTGTTGCACAACTTGGATGTAGTTCGTGCTCTCAAATTTTACTTAGCAGCTACTAAGGATTTCAGACAAACTTTGTCTTTGTTTGTTGTTTATTCTGGTAAACGGAGAGGTCAAAAAAGCAACTTCTAC
Organism: Bombina bombina; assembly: GCF_027579735.1. NCBI lineage: Eukaryota > Metazoa > Chordata > Amphibia > Anura > Bombinatoridae > Bombina > Bombina bombina. Next base: position 1,159,324,227 of record NC_069500.1, on the reverse strand, counting down.
CTCTCTCTCCTTCTGGATTAAAAGCATTATCCGATTGGCTTATGAGACTGCCGGACGGCAGCCTCCTGAAAGAATCACAGCTCACTCCACTAGGGCTGTGGCTTCCACATGGGCCTTCAAGAACGAGGCTTCTGTTGATCAGATATGTAAGGCAGCGACTTGGTCTTCACTGCACACTTTTTCTAAATTTTACAAATTTGATACTTTTGCTTCTTCTGAGGCTATTTTTGGGAGAAAGGTTTTGCAAGCCGTGGTGCCTTCCATTTAGGTGACCTGATTTGCTCCCTCCCTTCATCCGTGTCCTAAAGCTTTGGTATTGGTTCCCACAAGTAAGGATGACGCCGTGGACCGGACACACCTATGTTGGAGAAAACAGAATTTATGTTTACCTGATAAATTACTTTCTCCAACGGTGTGTCCGGTCCACGGCCCGCCCTGGTTTTTTTAATCAGGTCTGATAATTTATTTTCTTTAACTACAGTCACCACGGTAACATATGGTTTCTCCTATGCAAATATTCCTCCTTAACGTCGGTCGAATGACTGGGGTAGGCGGAGCCTAGGAGGGATCATGTGACCAGCTTTGCTGGGCTCTTTGCCATTTCCTGTTGGGGAAGAGAATATCCCACAAGTAAGGATGACGCCGTGGACCGGACACACCGTTGGAGAAAGTAATTTATCAGGTAAACATAAATTCTGTTTTTTTATTTCTGCCGCTATGCATTTTTGGTATTTTAACCCCTTCTCTATTGGGAATTTCAGGAAAAAAACTTGCCCAAAATACCGGAGAATTTTCTTTCTTGGTGGTAAGATGCTAAACCAACAATGGGCCAGTTTTTAAGCTTACATTTTTTGCTTTTCAAATAAAGATACAAAAAGATTGAAGACACATTAATAATTGGAAGTAAATATAGAAAGTTGCTAGCATACAAAAATAGGAAAGAAGGTAGAAAGCACCCTCAGGATTTTCCAAAATGTATTGTGATGTTTGGGGATCAAATGTTACCCCTTCTTCTGAATGAAAAATAAATTATATATATATATTATTTGTATTTCTGGATGTGTTTGTAGGTAGTTGCGCCTAAAGGTGGAAAGAGGCTTAGTAGACAGGGGCACTGAGAATAAGTCTGATGAATGCTGCTGTTAGGGGTATCCCGCTTCCTCCAAAGTGAGATGAAGTGTTTGTGGTTTGTAGAGATGGTGTTTCTAACAGCGCTTACAAGAGAGGTTCCTCATGTGCATATATGGGTACAAAGAGATAAATGCATCTTCAATGAGTACAATTATGTAATCAACAATAGCAGACGATGTAATAAATCGCTCACTTGTAAAATCACAGGAACCAGTGATCAACGGCGTAGAATCCTTTAAGTGGATGTGGTTTCAAATATGAAGTTAACTAACTTATAAACAAGAGAGGACTTTCGCAAAGACAGTCAGAAGAGGACTGTATTTGTAGGACACCCCTTAATCTAATTCCGCTCCATATAATTGGATGGAGGGACATGTGATGGGGTGCTCCAATTTGATATGAGCTGATAAATGTTTAATAATATTATATAACAGGATAAAAAAAATATATAATTTTATTATTGTATTAAAAATGTGTAAATGTGTATAATAATGTGTTAAAAATATGAAAATATATAAATATGTATAATAAAAGGATGTGTAATAATATTTTTATTTTATTTTTTTTTAAACGGATGATTAAAATTCGTATACTGCTTGTCATGTATTAAAAACAATAGATGCAAAAAAGACTGTAATCAATATGTTAGTATCCAATGTGAAAGTAATAAAACCACGACTTTATATGAAAGGAGCAATAACTCAAAGAGCAACAAAAGTAATATGAACCAAATGTAAATATTTATAACACTGTTTAATATAAAAAATAGAAGTGCGTAATAAAGATCACTGACTCAGCAGTTAGTAATGAGGCAAATGCTTATAACACCTTCAATACAACGTAAATACCTCAGAGCATTGAGTGTCTGATCCGAATTCACTTGTAGAGTGAAGAACGGTTAGAACACTTACTATGTAAAGTGACTGTAGAGTAGAAAATCGCTAGTGTCCTATAGTGTAGATGGATATCCGGAAATTACGTCATGAATTTTAATCATCCATTTTTTTATTTTATGTTTATTACACATCCTTTTATTATACATATTTATATATTTTCATATTTTTAACACATTATACACATTTTTAATACAATAATAAAATTATATATTTTTTTATCCTGTTACATTTGTTATTAAATATTATTAAACATTTATCAGCTCATATCAAATTGGAGCACCCCATCGCGTGTCCCTCCATCCAATTATATAGAGTGGAATTAGATTAAGGGGTGTCCTACAAATACAGTCCTCTTTTGACTATCTTTGCGAAAGTCCCTCTTGTTTATAAGTTATGACGTTAACTATTTGAAACCACATCCACTTAAAGGATTCTACGCCGTTGATCACCGGTTCCTGTGATTTTACAAGTGATTTATTACATCGTCTGCTATTGTTGATTACATAATTGTACTCATTGGTGATACATTTATCTCTTTGTACCCATATATGCACATGAGGAACTTCACTTGTAAGCATCTCTACAAACTATATATATATATATATTATATATATATATATATATATATATATATATATATATATATATATATATATATATATATAGTGTGTGTGTGTAAATATATATATATATATATATATATATATATATATATATATATATATATATATATATATATATATATAGTGTGTGTGTGTGTGTGTAAATATATATATATATATATATATATATATATATATAGTGTGTGTGTATATATGTATATATATATATATATATATATATTTGTCCTTTTTAAGCTTTTGGAATAAAGTTTGTTTTTTGCTTTTTACTTTGCTGCCTGGAATCCTTCATTGCTCTTACAGTGCTTTTTAATGCGCTTTCATAATAACTTTCCTCTCTATCAGAGCGCCTTCTCTGCATCTTGCATACTATATATATATATATATATATATATATATATATATATATATATATATATATATATATATATACAGTATATATATATATATATGTGTATATTTATATATGTGTGTGTGTGTGTATATATATATATATATATATATATATATATATAATGAGAACTAGCGCTGTGATGGGCAGCAAATTGAAATGTATATGAATATGTACATATATATTACATATATATATTTGTGTTTATGTATGTGTGTGTGTATATATACATATTAATACATAAAACACCCTACACCCACCAACTTTAACCCCTAAAAACTGCATCATGCAGTTTAAAAAAAAAATGAATAAAGGTGCTAATATTATTTTTTATTTTAGAAAATGCACTACACACTTTATTTTGGGGGCAATTGGGGCACATTTAGAAAATCAACCAAAGATGTCTGGTTATTTATTGCACGCATGTAGCCAGGCGAATTTGCCCGTTTAAGGTCATGCGATAAATTAGCGCTCCACTTATAATCTATTCCTGAGTGAGCCAATAACCAACCAATCAGCAGCTATCTAGAGGATAGCTGCTCCGGAGCCTACCTAGGTATGCTTAACAATTAAGGATTCTAGCAAATTGAAAAGTTGTTTAAAATTGCATGCTCAACGTTAATCATGAAAGTTTTTAATTTTGACTTTACTGTCTCTAACACACAAACAAGAAGCCAAGATCAAATCAGTGATATGTTTTTTACTTAGACACAGCAACCGAAAAACACATGAGCACAAATGGAATATTGCTTTAGCCAAATGGTAATGTAAATTTTTGATGATTAATAATACATTTGTGCTGAAGGAACACTGCATTTACCCATAATTTCATAACTTTTGTCATCTCTGTAAGGATAATATCCTGCCATACAAACGTTTTTTTTAAATAATTCTAACTTGTAAATTAAAATAAAGAATTGTTTTAAATAATGTTTAGGTGATCGAGTGATTAATACAAATGACTTTGGAATACTGAAATTGTACTTAATAGTATTATTTTTTTTATTTAAAAGGACAACAAATTTAAAAATAAATTTGCACGATTCAGGTAGAGCACACCATTTTAAACTTCTATTATCAATTTTGCTTCAATATCTTGGTATTCTTTGTTAAATATTAATTCTAGGTAAGCTCAGGAGCATGCATGTGTCCTTAACCATCCGGCAGCAGTATTTGTAACAATGTTTATAGCAATATTATAAAGCGTTGCAAACTCCGCTGCCCTAGAGTGTCTGTATCATTCTATAGCACCCGTTTTTCTATTTTAAAAGTATAGATTACTCCAGTGTTTCTCAACACTGAATAGCTGAACTAGAACACAGTTAAAATAATCATCTGATGGGTGAGAGCAGGTTCGTAACCATGTTTACTGGTCAGTGTGAACTAAAGTGCAGTTAATGTTTTTACAATCTATTTAATACCTAGAAGTGGGGGGAAATTACAATTTGCCTTCTGGTATGGAATTGTTTGACACCATTGGTTTAGGATAATTCCTGTGAAATTATTTATAGCACTTAAAGTGAATGTAAATCCTAGCGTTTTACAAACTCTAGGATTGACTTTTGAAACAAATAAAGGGGACTTTCATTCATGAAGTATAAGATACTTCATGTAGAAAGTTATTTTATTTGATTAAATCGATCGCCCCTCTTAGCTGCTACAGCAGCCCACGGCTAAAAAATTTTTTTGCTAAGAGGTGACGTTTTCACCTCTAAGCCAATAGCCGTGTGGTAAATCCGGCTTGGCACCCATGGGAGCCGGATTTACCGCACTGCTATTGTCCAAGAGGTTTAAAACATCACCTCTTAGCAAAAAAAATTTTTAGCCGTGGGCTGCTGTAGCGGCTAAAAACGGCGATCGGTTAAAACAAATAAAGGAGCTTTCTACATGAAGTATCTTATACTTCATGAATGAAAGTCCCCTTTATTTGTTTCAATAGTAAATCCTAGCGTTTGTAAAACTCTAGGATTTACTTTCACTTTAATGACCAGCTGAATCATCCCACTGCAACATTGTTATATTGTTTCAGTTTGAAACGTGTCAGGATATTGTAATAACTGGTTTATTAAAATCCTTGAGGTATAGATATGAAAAGTCATACCAACTGAGCAACATTTTCAGGAACTACATTATCATAATAAAGATTCCGAAAAATGAGGATAACTAGTAAGCAGTCAATTCAAATTGTGTATCATATCAATGCTATTATATTCAACACAAAAGTCAAACAATGGGGTCGAACACAATCCTTTAGATTTATGTATCTAATGATTTAGCTACAAAATCACCATAAACTAAAGTATTGTGATCTACCCCAATGCTGGTTAATTGTTCATAATTAATTAAAGTGCCTAGTGATACTGGAATGTTTGCCATCATTTTTTTTTTCATATTTTAAGTGCTTTCTCGCCCTACTGAATTCTCTTGAGTTCTCGCCCGCATATTCTAAATTGCAAAGTTTGCATTCCAATATGTACAACACCCAATTGGTCCTACAATGACTTTTTTTTTTTTTTAAATTCACAGAAATACACACATTCTTTAAAGGGATATTTGATGTCAAAGTTAAAACATTCATGATTTAAATAAAGCATACAGTTTTAATAAAGTTCCAGTTTACATCTGTTATCAAATATACTGGAATGCTTTGTTGACAGATTCTTTCCTTAAGAGCATCTGTGGTAGGTCCCAGATTTATGTGTGTCCTGTGCACTATATGGTAGCACTGTTGCATGTAGTGATCAGACGTGCCTGCTCCTGAGCCTTCCTCAATATGCTCTCATGTAAAGAGAGTCTTTGCATGAGGGATATTAATGAGCACTATTTGGTAATATAACAGGTACCTACAGATTACAGTGGCTAAAATCCATATAGATATATATATATATATTTTTTTAGAGGTTCCCATATTTTGCAATAGAAGATATATACTAATAAATACTTTCGGCGAGATTACGAGTTCTGCGTTAGCCTTAAAAAGCAGTGTTAAGGGGACCTAACGCTGCTTTTTATCTAACGCTGGTATTAAATGTATAAAGCTCTTAACTGCTGTGCTATAAAGTACACTAACACCCATAAACTACCTATTAACCCATAAACCGAGGCCCCCCCACATCGCAAACACTATAATAAAAATTTTTAACCCATAATCTCCCGCTCCGGACACTGCCGCAACCTACATTATACCTATGAACCCCTAATCTTCTGCCCCTAACATCGCAGACACCTATATTATATTTATTACCCTCTAATCTGCCCCCCCCCAACGTCGCCACCACCTACCTACAATTATTAACCCCTCATCTGCAGACCGGACCTCGCCGCCACTATAATAAATGTATTAACCCCTAAACCGCCGCAGTCCCGCCTCGCAAACACTATAATAAATTTTATTAACCCCTAATCTGCCCTCCCTAACATCGCCGCAACCTACCTACAATTATTAACTCCTAATCTCCAACGTCGCCGCTACTATAATAAAGTTATTAACCCCTAAACCTAAGTCTAACCCTAACACCCCCCTAACTTAAATATAATTTAAATTAAACGAAATAAATTTACTATCATTAAATAAATTAATTATATTTAAAACTACTTACCTATAAAATAAACCCTAATATAGCTACAATATAACTAATTACATTAGTTACATTGTAGCTATTTTAGGATTTATATTTATTTTACAGGCAACTTTGTATTTATTTTAACTAGGTACAATAGCTATTAAATAGTTAATAACTATTTAATAGCTACCTAGTTAAAATAATTACAAAATTACCTGTAAAATAAATCCTAACCTAAGTTACACATACACCTAACTGTACACTATCAATAAATAAATTAAACTACAATTAGCTAAACTAAAATACAATTAAATAAACTAAACTATAGTACAAAAACAAACACTAAATTACAAAAAAAAAAGAATTACAAGAAGTTTAATCTAATTACACCTAATCTAAGCCCCCTAATAAAATAAAAAAGCCCCCCAAAATAATAAAATGCCCTACCCTATCCTAAATTAAAAAGTAATCAGCTCTTTTACCAGCCCTTTAAAGGGCTTTTTGCGGGGCATTGCCCCAAAGTAATCAGCTCTTTTACCTGTAAATAAAAATACAACCCCCCCCCCAACATTACAACCCACCACCCACATACCCCTACTCTAAAACCCACCCGATCCCCCTTAAAAAAACCTAACGCTACCCCCCCCTGAAGATCACCCTACCTGGAGCCGTGTTCACCCAGCCGGGCACCGATGGGCCAGAAGTGGACATCCGGAGCGGCAGAAGTCTTCATCCGATCGGGGCAGAAGAGGTCCTCCAAGCGGCAGATGTCTTCATCCAAGCGGCATCTTCAATCAACCGGAGTGGAGCAGAGCCATCTTGAATCCATCCGACGTGGAGCCATGCTCTTCGTACAAAGTCCTAAATCCGAATGAAGGTTCCTTTAAATGACGTCATCCAAGATGGCCTCCCTCGAATTCCGATTGGCTGATAGTATTCTATCAGCCAATCGGAATTAAGGTAGGAAAAATCTGATTGGATGAGCCAATAGAATGCGAGGTCAATTCTATTGGCTCATCCAATCAGCCAATCGGATTGAAGTTCAATCCGATTGACTGATTAAATCAACCAATCGGAGTTTTTCTACCTTAATTCAGATTGGCTGATAGAATCCTATCAGCCAATCGGAATTCGAGGGACGCCATCTTGGATGATGTCATTTACGGGAACCTTAATTCGGACTTAGGACATCGTACGAAGAGGATGGCTCCGCTTCTGATGGATTCAAGATGGCTCCGCTCCGGTTGATTGAAGATGCCGCTTGGATGAAGACATCTGCCGCTTGGAGGACCTCTTCTGCCCCGATCGGTTGAAGAATTCTGCCGCTCCGGATGTCCACTTCTGGCCCATCGGTGCCCGGCTGGGTGAACACGGCTCCAGGTAGGGTGATCTTCAGGGGGGGGTAGTGTTAGGTTTTTTCAGGGGCATCAGGTGTTTTTTAGAGTAGGGGTATTTGGGTGGTGGGTTGTAATGTTGGGGGGGATTGTATTTTTATTTACAGGTAAAAGAGCTGATTACTTTTGGGGCAATGCCCCGCAAAAAGCCCTTTTAAGGGCTGGTAAAAGAGCTGATTACTTTTTAATTTAGTTTAGGGTAGGGAATTTTATTATTATGGGGGGCTTTATTTTATTAGGGGGCTTAGATTAGGTGTAATTAGATTAAAATTCTTGTAATTTAATTTAATGTAATTTAATTTAGTGTTTGTTTTTGTACTATAGTTTAGTTTATTTAATTGTATTTTAGTTTAGCTAATTGTAGTTTAATTTATTTAATTAATTTATTGATAGTGTACTATTAGATGTATTTGTAACTTAGGTTAGGATTTATTTTACAGGTAATTTTGTAATTATTTTAACTAGGTAGCTATTAAATAGTTATTAACTATTTAATAGCTATTGTACCTAGTTAAAATAAATACAAAGTTGCCTGTAAAATAAATATAAATCCTAAAATAGCTACAATGTAACTATTAGTTATATTGTAGCTATATTAGGGTTTATTTTATGGGTAAGTATTAAGTTTTAAATAGAATTAATTTATTTATTGATAGTAAATTTATTTCGTTTCATTTAAATTATATTTAAAGGGACAGTCTACACCAGAATTTGTATTGTTTTAAAAGATAGATAATCCCTTTATTACCCATTTCCCAGTTTTGCATAACCAACCCAGTTATAATAATATACTTTTAACCTCTGTGATTATCTTGTATCTAAGCCTCTGCAAACTGCCCCTTTTTCAGTTCTTTTGACAGACTTGCAGTCTAGCCAATCAGTGCCTGCTCCCAGATAACTGCTCGTGCACGAGCACAGTGTTATCTATATGAAATACGTGAACTAACACCCTCTAGTGGTTAAAAACTGTTAAAATGCAATCTGAAAGAGGTGGGCTTCAAGGTCTAAGAAATTAGCATATGAACCTCCTAGGCTAAGCTTTCAACTAAGAATACCAAGAGAACAAGGCAAAATTGGTGATAAAAGTAAATTGGAAAATTGTTTAAAATTACATACTCTATCTGAATCATGAAAGTTTATTTTGGCCTAGACTGTCCCTTTAAGTTAGGGGGTGTTAGGGTTAGACTTAGGTTTAGGGGTTAATAATTTTATTATAGTAGCGGCGGCGTTGGGGGCGGCAGATTAGGAGTTAATAATTGTAGATAGGTGGCGGCGATGTTATGGAGGGCAGATTAGGGGTTAATAAAATTTATTACAGTGTTTGTGAGGCGGGACTGCGGCGGTTTAGGGGTTAATACATTTATTATAGTGGCGGCGAGGTCTGGTCGGCAGATTAGGGGTTAATAATTTTAGGTAGGTGGCGACGTTGGGGGGGGCAGATTAGGTGGTAATAAATATAATATAGGTGTCGGCGATGTTAGGGGCAGCAGATTAGGGGTTCATAGGGATAATGTAGGTTGCGGCGGTGTCCGGAGCGGAAGATTACGGATTAATAATGAAATGCAGGTGTTAGCGATAGCGGGGGCGGCAGATTAGGGGTTAATAAGTGTAAGGTTAGGGGTGTTTAGACTCAGGGTTCATGTTAGGGTGTTAGGTGTAGACTTAGAAAGTGTTTCCCCATAGGAAACAATGGGGCTGCGTTAGGAGCTGAACGCTGCTTTTTTGCAGGTGTTAGGTTTATTTTCAGCCAGCTCAGCCCCATTGTTTCCTATGGGGATATCGTGCACGAGCTCGTTTTTCCAGCTTACCGCTACCGTAGGCAACGCTGGTATTGAGAGTTGAAGGGAAGCTAAATTATGCTCAACACTCCCTTTTCTGAGGCTAACGCAGCCATTTAGACGACTCGTAATACCAGCGTTAGCTTAAGGGTGTGCTGGGAAAAAAAAACCTTGTTAGCACCGCTGGTCTTTACCAACAGAACTCGTAATCTACGCGTTTGTTTCCAGTGCAAGACATTGCATGCTCGCTCTGACTAGAATTGATTACATTTATGATCAAGCTTTTCCAATGAGCAGTGTGTTTGTGTGTGTGTGTGTGTGTGTGTATGTATGTGTGTATATGTATGTATGTGTGTGTGTGTATGTATGTGTAATATATATATATATATAATGTATATATGTATATGTATGTATAAAATACAAAAAATAGAATATAATATACAGTACAAGGTGAAAAATGAACACTTAAAACTAAACCAAGAACTGATACTCTCCTTTTAGATAAGACCGCAGCCTTCTTACAGTCTCTCCTCTGTGACTGTCTTGATCAAATGGCAATAGAAAAGTAGATGGCACTGGTCTGTGGAGTAATATTTCTCTAAATGATGAAGAGAAAAAAGGGCTTAAGGTGTATGTAAATACCGATGAATATAAGTGCAGTATACTCGCTCCATATAATGTAGGAGTTCAGCTGCGATGTGATGTATTTCTAGGCAATGGAAGTCCCCAGAGCAAATATGAGGTATTCAGGATATATCCTGAACTGGTGGGTAGGTCTGTAACTGAATAAAGACTCAAATTGACCAAAAGTTGTCCAGTGCATAAAGAAAAAACAAAGTAGTACCTTACTCCATATAAAGGAGAATCCGGCTTGTCACAGCAGAGAAGAATACCAAACGTCTTCCAACTATGTTAAAAAGATATATTTATTGGCTCAACGCGTTTCAACTTATAACAAGTCTTCCTCAAGAGCAGAATAAAATTAGTAAAAGCAGGTAATTGGGTATAGTTGCTGTGTTCACAAGCCGGTTTATATACAGAGGTGATGCTATCCAATTTCCTGTATGAAACAGGAAGTTGGATTTACAATATATACTGTGTTAAAAAATAAATAAAACAATAATAAGAACTGGTGGCAGACTATTTACATCATACAGACAATATAGAATCTCAAATGCCGCATTTTCAAAATTCTCCGTAAATTTATAATAAAAAAAGATAGTCTGGCATCAATTCCGTTTTTCAACCAATCAGAAGAAGTATTCATTAAATTGTCCAATCCGAGATGATTCGAAAAAACAGTCCTCAAACGAGTAGATTGCGGTGTGTAAGTTCCATTTCAGGTCCGGAATAAGATCACGTGCGTGGAGTAGCCAATCCGTATGTAGTTGTGAAATGAGAGGAGCGGCCTTTTCGTATAGAGTTTACAGATTATGAGAGTGTTAATGATACGTCCATACTGGTGAGAGGAGGGTCTTATGACGTAGGTGTACTCTGTCTGTTATCGGATTGAAATACAATTGCATATTCTAAAGAAAAAGCGAAAAAAGAAAAAGTGAACAGTATTTGTTTTCACTCATGTTTTTATCATGCAGTATTATGCCCTTTCACAATTGTGGTACGCTTGTGGTTTTAAATTTGTGATACATGTTATATACTGTGGTCATGAGAGAAAACTTTAAAAGAATAAAATAAAAATAAACATAGCAAATGACATTACTAATGTCGCAAACATTAATATAGTTTATATTGTTTAGTTAACCATTGAAAAACATTAATTATACAAATTGAACAATGATACAGTTTGAATTCCTTGAAAAAACATTAGTTATGCAATTATGGAGTGAGTATACTGCACTTAAATTCATCGGTATTTACATACACCTTAAGCCCTTTTTTCTCTTCATCATTTAGAGAAATATTACTCCACAGACCAGCGCCATCTACTTTTCTATTGCCATTTGATCAAGACAGTCACAGAGGAGAGACTGTAAGAAGGCTGCGGTCTTATCTAAAAGGAGAGTATCAGTTCTTGGTTTAGTTTTAAGTGTTCATTTTTCACCTTGTACTGTATATTTATATTCTATTTTTTGTATTTTGTATTGTTTTATCTCCCATATGTCCAGGAACACTCTTAATGATTGGAGGGCAGCACGACTAAACAGATATAATAATAATAATTTCAAAGATAACCAATCAAAAGTCCCTAATTGGGAAGCCATTATAAACAAATTACAGAAACTTTATTCTAAAGAAACCAAGAAATGGTGGGAAACCACCTTTCTAAGTAGGTATCGTAATGAAAACATTGTACCTAGAAGTTTAAGAGTATATAAAGTACCAGCTTTTGGAACCAATGATAAAGAATTTTTGGATAAATGGAATGCAGCTTTACATAAATGTTCTACTGAACTGGTGAGCTTACTCTATGAATATCAAGATATTAATTTAAAACTCATAGAAAAAGAAATTACAGCTCTTGAAATTGAATTAGAACCTTACTTCTCAAATAAAGCCTGTTGTGAAAAGTTTGAGGATATCAAAAAAAGAGCAAAATAGATAAGGATGATTTTACTAATGGAACACAATATGTACAATTACAATTAAGTAATACAAATTCACATACACAAATAAATAATAAATCCACCAATGGTTTTTCAAATAGAGGGAGATTACACTCTAGCACATAACCATGGGAAAGATCCAGAAATCATTCATATACAAACATACATGCAAGAAACTCATACCAACAAAGAGACAATGACTCTTATTATACACAATATAAAGAAGAACCATCTCACCATTTCCAAACTAGGCCTAATTTTTCAAATCATTCATACAACAAAAGAGAGAATCATAGGAACACAAGAGAAAATCATAAGGATAGCTATGATACAAGAAATGCTAGAAATCATTATGAACCACATAATCAACATCAACAAAATGGATACTATAATACGGATAATTCAGAACATAGCCATCCTTTTCAAAATCAATCCAATCGAGACAGACACAAAACAGAATCCACACACACCCCTGGTCACCAGAATTGGTTTCACCCAAACAGATATTCACCAATCAGAACAGACAGTCCAAACCATTGTCATGTACAACAGTCAGACAGATCCAACCAAAAGAAAAGGGAGCGAACACCAGAACACACAGGGGAGGGAGAGGAGGCAGGAGAAAGACAGACGGAGACAAATGGAATAGGAGTTTATAACTTATCAAGTAAAATAATTTCAGAGGAAGAAAAACAAATTCTAGCCAAAGGCCTTAAATTCATTCCCACACAAGGGGTAAATACTTTTCAATTGTTTATTGATGCACAAAAATTCCTTAGAAATTTAACAATAAAACGTTTTTTGCTAAAAAAGAAATGATCAGCTATAATCCACCAGAACCCAGATCTAAATTTAAAAACCCATCCAACTTCTATCGAAGTCGCTGTAAGGGGTCCAGCATAGATGTTTTTGGTAAACTCGTTTTGAAAGACATAGAAAATA
>NC_069500.1:1159258448-1159305948 GCF_027579735.1 Bombina bombina | reverse complement strand
AGGAGAGTCCAAGAGAACAACAACTTGCAATTGGCCATTTTAAATACCTTTTCTCATGATTGGATGCACCTGTCTATGAAGTTCAAGGCTTAATGGGCTCACCAAACCAATTGTGTGTTCCAATTAATCAGTTCTAGTAGTTAGCTATTCAAATCAACAAAATGACAAGGATGCCTAAATGTATGCACCTGTCTAATTTTGTTTTGATGCATATTGCGCATTTTCTGTTAATCCAATAAACCTCATTTCACTACAGACTGTGTATATGTATGTGTATATATATATATGTGTGTGTGTGCATACAGTACATACATACTTTCTAATTATTTTTTGTTTTACTTCCTCCCAAAATGTAAATAAATCACAAACACTTTTATTAGGAAAGGGCACTAATGCAATATATTATATTATATGGATGTAGGTTTGTAGGAGGATTTATATAATATATACTGTGATGACATTGGGTTGTGGCAGAGGATGGAAATTTAATGAGCGTATACCCATTATTTTAGGATATGTGTCAGGATAGAGTGAACACAAACTGCCGTATCAAGCAAAAGGCAGACCTAAAAGTCTTCTCTACTGTGCCACAACCCAGACAGGAACAAAATTTTAAACATTTAAAGCAACACAAATTGTTTAAGCTCTGTGCATTGGTATGGCTAGGGGAGTTACACATTTAATACACAACCACCATGTGCATTATGGCACAAGTTAGAAGCAACCGTGGACCTTGTGGAAAATTCTATCAGGGACCAGCAGACAGTGTGCAATGATGAAACATCACTGTCGCACTTAAAATCACCAATGGCTGCCAAGTTTATTCTACCTTAGTACCTGATTTTTTTTAAATCTCTCTGACCAGATGAGATTATCTAAAATGATCACTTACAAAATGTTGCTGTATCTCTCCAAGGGGCATTTCCTTTATTTTCATCTTAATATGAGGATAGTCCACGGCTTCATTCCTTACTTGTGGGAATACAGAACCTAGCCACCAGGAGAAGGCAAAGACACCCGTGCCAAAGGCTTAAATACCTCCCCCACTCCCCTCATCCCCCAGTCATTCTTTGCCTTTCGTCTCAGCAATGCAAGCAGCCCTCCGCAAAGCACATAGGAGGTGGTGAGTGCCCCGTCCATTGGGGGTATAAAGGTGCCATTTATTTATTTTTAAAGTCCAATTTAAACGCACAGGCTATGGAGGAATCTGATACGTTAGAGGGTACTCCCTCTTTACCAAGAGCTAATACCTGTTTTTATTGTGAGGAGGCTATGGTATACACGCCTGCTCAACTATGTTCCACATGCCTTGATAAGGTTATTATATCTAAAAAGACTAAGATTTAGTACAACTGAGCCGTCCACCTCTGAGGGGTCTCCGTCCCGCGAGGTGCGTTCCCTGCAGTCATCTCAGATTACACATGCAGCTCCCTATTGCACGACTAATCCTCCTTTGGGAGGGGCCCTCTTACTGCCAGACTTATCTGAACAGTTGCAAAAGGCAGTGTCTGCAGCCTTTAGTGCTTTACCTCGCCCTGCTAAGCGAAAGGTTAAATATTGCTATTCTTCCCAGGAGTCATCTACCAACTTGCTGGATGTATCTGATTCTAGATTATCCACTGATGAAGACGCCTCTGATACTTCAGAGGAGCCTCTTTCTGGGTCGAAACCGTCTGCGGAGGAACCTGACTTTCGATTTAGGATAGAGCACTTGCGCTTTCTGTTAAAGGAAATATTGGCTACGTTAGAGGTTCCGGAACCAACGTTACCCGAGGAACTTTCTGTTCCTAAGCTTGATAAGGTTTATGAGGACAGGGTTGTGACACAAACTTTCCTGGTTCCTGTTAAGATGGCAAATATTATTAAGAATGAATGGGAATGACTCAGATCCTCTTTTTTTTTCACCTCCTCCTTCCTTTAAAAAATTGTTCCTGACTCCCAATTAGAGTTGTGGGGATCTGTCCCTAAGGTGGCTAGAGCTATCTCCACGCTTGCTAAGCGCACCACTATTCCGCTTGAGGATAGTTCATTGTTTAAGGAGCCCATGGGTAAGAAGTTAGAAACGCTGTTGAAAAAGATGTTTCATCACACAGGAATTTTATCTCAACCTGCAGCGGTGGCTGGAGCTGCTATCTATTGGTGTGACTCTCTGCTGGAGATGATCGAGGTGGAAACTCCCCTCAGTGAGATCCAGGAAAGAATTAAGGCCTTGAGGGTAATTAATTTGTTTATTTGTGATGCTAACATGCAGATTATTTTCTTGAATGCCTCAGTACAAGGGAACTCAATCTTGGAATAAGTCCAAGCAGAACAAGAAGCTCGCTGAGACCAAACCGGCATAAAGGGGCGGCCCCTGATCCGTTGTTGGATCGTGTTGGGGGCAGACTATCTCTCTTTGTGGAGTCTTGGCTGTGAGACTTGCAAGACCCTTGGGTTCTGGAGGTCAATGCTCAGGGTTACAGGATAGGTTTCAAATCTCATCCACCCAGGGGCAGATTCCTCTTATCAAACCTGTCTTCAAGACCAGAAAAACTAGATGCTTTTCTAGGGTGCGTGAGGGATCTTTCCTCCCTAGGAGTGATTGTACCGGTACCTCTAGCAGAAAGAGGTCTGATTTACTACTCAAACCTTTCTGTGCTCCCAAAGAAGGAGGGTACGTTTTACCCGATTCTAGACCTAAAAAACTTGAAGAAGTTTCTGTTGGTGCCATCGTTCAAGATGGAGACGATAAGGTTGATTCTGCCCTTAGTACAAGAGGGACCGTTCATGACTATGATAGACTTGAAGGATGCTTACCTTCATGTGCCAATACACAAGGATCACTTCAAGTTCTTAAGATTTGCCTTTCTGGACCAACACTTCCAGTTTGTGACTCCCCCTTTCGTCCTGGCTACTGCCCCAAGAGTCTTTACCAAGGTTCTAGGGTCTCTGCTCGTGGTGGCGAGATCAAGGGGTATTGCAGTAGCTCCATACTTGGACAACATCCTTATCCAAGATCCGTCCTGCCGACCATTCAAAGGCTCTGCTACTTCTTTTTCAATCTCATGGATCGAAGATAAACTTAGGAAAGAATTCTCTGGTTCCCAGTACCAGAGTGGAATTCCTGGGCACGATAAATAGATTCCATAGCCATGAAGATATTCCTTACAGACCAGAGACGTTGCAAAATTACTTCCAATTGTCTTGCCCTCCAGACCTCCTTAAGACCATCTGTGGCCCATATATGTAGGTGATTGGACTCATGGTGTCCAGCATAGATATCATTCCATTTGCCAAGTTCCACCTCAGACCTCTTCAGTTGTGCATGCTGAGGCAATGGAACGGTGATCACTCTGATCTATCCCAACAGATTTCTCTGTACAACCGGTCGAGAGAATCGCTCTCGTGGTGGCTCTGTACAGATCGCCTGTCCCAGGGGACACCCTTGAGACCATCCTGGGTGATTTTGACTACGTACGCAAGTCTCTCAGGATGGGGAGCTGTTTGGGGTGCCAGGAAGGCACAGGGTCGGTGGACTTGAGAGGAATCTCTTCTCCCGATAAACATTTTGGAACTTCGAGCGATCTTCAACACTCTGAAGGCTTAGCCTCTTCTAGGTTCGTCCCAGTTTATCAGATTCCAATCAGACAACATAACCTCGGTGGCTTACATCAACCATCAAGGGGGAACGAGAAGCTCCCTAACCATGAGGGAACTACCTCTGATTCTGGAATGGGCGAAAGCCGCAGCTGCGCACTGTCAGCGATCCACATTCCGGGGGTGGACAACTGGAAAGCGGATTTTCTCAGCAGGCAATCGTTTCATCCGGGGGAATGGTCTCTCCATCCCAAGGTGTTTGTGACGATTTGCAACAGATGGGGGACGCCGGAGATAGATCTCATGGCGATAAGACTCAATGCCAAGCTACCCAGATGTGGGTCGAGGTCCTGGGATCCTCAGGCGGAATTGATAGATGCCTTAGCAGTGCCCTGGGTATTCAACCTAGTTTACATTTTTCCACCATTACCACTTCTTCCTCGAGTAGTGGCCCGCATCAAGCAGGTGCAAGCTTAGACTATTCTAATTGCTCCATCGTGGCCTCGAAGGATGTGGTTTGCGGACCTGGTGGGGATGTCGTCATCTGCTCCATGGAGGTTACCTTGTCGCAGGGATCTGTTGAAACAGGGTCCTTTTGTTCATCAAAATCTGGATACTCTGAGGCTGACTGCATGGAGATTGAATGCCTAGTCCTAGCCAAGAGAGTTTTTCCAGAAAGAGTGATTGATACTCTCATCCAAGCTAGAAAGCCGGTCTCCCGTCACATCTATCATAAGGTGGGCAGGACCTACTTATTCTGGTGTGAAGAACGTGGCTTCCCCTGGCATAAGGTCAATGTATCCAGGATTCTTTCTTTTCTCCAGGACGGTTTGGAGAAGGAACTTGCCGCTAGTTCCTTAAAGGGAGAGATTTTGGCGCTATCTGTGTTATTACTCAAGAGGCTAGCTGAGCTTCCTGATATTCAGTCTTTTGTTCAGGCTCTGTCCAGAATCAGACCTTTGTTTAGACATTCCGCTCCTCTTTCGAGTTTAAATTTGGTTCTTAAGTTTGAGCCCATGCATTTGGTTGACATTAAATTGTTGTCTTGGAAGGTTCTTTTTCTTCTAGCTTTTGCTTAGGCACACAGAGTCTCTATAATGGCGGCCTTGCAATGTGAGCCTCCTTATCCTAGTTTTTCATGCTGATAAGGCTGTGCTTCGCACTGGGTTGGGTTTCCTCCCTAAGGTTGTGTCTGTTCAGGAGATAGTGGTTCCTTCCTTTTTGTCCTATCCTTCTTCGTGGAAGGAATGATTACTTCATAATTTTTATGTGGTTCAAGCTTTGAAATTCTATCTTCAAGCTACAAAGGATTTTAGACAGACTTTGGCATTGTTTGTTGTCTATTTTGGGAAGCGCAGGGGGCAGAAGGCTTCTCCCACTTCTCTATCTTTTTGGTTGAGGAGCATTATCCGCTTAGCGTATGAAACAGCGGGACATAAGCCTCCTCAGAGGATTACGGCTCATTCAACTAGAGCTGTGGCTTCTTGGGCCTTCAAGAATGGAGCAGATTTGTAGGGCGGCTACCTGGTCCTCTTTACATACTTCATACTTCAAAGTTTTACAAATTTAACATGTTTGCTTCGGCTGAAACAGCTTTTGGGAGAAAGGTTTTGCAGGCTGTGGTGCCCTCAAAATAGGGCCCGCCTCTTTTTTTTACCCTCCTGTTTTCATTCAGTGTCCTCTAGAGCTTGGGTATATGTTTCCCACAAGTAAGGAATGAAGCCGAGGACACTCCTCATATTAAGATGGAAAACATAAATTTATGTTTACCTGATAATTTCATTTCCATCTGTATGAGGGGAGTCCATGGCCCCCGCCCATTTTCTCCATTGAGCTGACCAAAAATGTTTGTTTGTTCTTCTGGCACTGTTTATACCCTGATATTTCTCCTACTGTTCCTTGTTCCCTCGGCAGAATGACTGGGGGATGAGGGAAGTGGGGGAGGTATTTAAGCCTTTGGCTGGGGTGTCTTTGCTTCCTCCTGGTGGCCAGGTTCTGTATTCCCACAAGTAAGGAATGAAGCCATGGAAATTAAATAATCAGGTAAGCCTAATTTATGTTTTCTGGATGTGAAGGAAAGATAATCATAGTACACTATAGTACTGCATGACTTGAGTTTTGTTGCATTTACACTTGAATGTTTTGTATTTTAATTTACTTTAGGTTTCATTTGTTGTCCTTGAAGTTGTATCACATTTAAAGGGACAGTCTAATCAAAATTAAACTTTCATGATTCAGATAGGGCATGACATTTTAAACAGCTTTCCGATTGACTTTTATTATTAAATTTGCTTTGATCCCTTGGTGGTATTTTTCAAAAGCTTAACCTAGGTAAGCTCAAACTGATTTCTAAACTGTTGAAAACCGCCTCTTAGCTCAGAGCATTTTGAAAGTTTTTCACAGTTAGACAGTACTAGTTCATTTTGTGTCATATAGATAACATTGTGCTCACTCCCGAGGAGATATTTAGGAGTCTGCACTGATTGGCTAAACTGCATGTCTGTCAAAAGCACTGAGATAAGGGGCCAGTCTGCAGAGGCTTAGATACAGGGTTATCACAGAGGTAAAAAGTGTATTCATATAACTGTGTTGGTTATGTAAAACTGGGGAATGGGTAATAAAGGGATTAGCTATCTTTTTAAACAATAAAAATTCTGGTGTAGACTGTCCCTTTAAGCTTTGCACTTTCTAGTCTGTGTTTTAATCCATTTACATTTTGGTATACAGCAGTGTAATTTAGGTTTCTGATTTTGCAAATTCTGATTGTACTTTGAATGTTTCTGTGTAACTTGACAAATTAGAATTATACTCTAAAAATTTCTGTATATCGTTTACAAATTCCATTTCACTTAAAAAATATATATATATTTGAAATAAGCATGTCAATTTAAAAAAATGGGAGGGACATTGGAGTTTCCTTGGTATGTCTGAAGCTCTCTAATGACTTATTCTTTAAGAATGTCACACCTGTAACCTAACTGGTTAATCCTGCCAATTGTTTGCAGGTGAAGTTTTTTTAAAGTTTACAATACACTTCATCAACTGACAGAAAAGTAATGAAAAAAACAAACCAGAGGCAAATACAAGTTAAAACTGAGAATGAATATCACTGGCAGTTGCTCCCCTGTTAATCTCACTCTCCCCTGTGAGATTTTGTATCCCAGAAAACTTCATTACATTTTATGGATGGCAGCTCTTCTATTTCTGGGACTTCCAGGGTCTTACAGTAGCCCTGGATCATAAGCACTTAATAGGGTGAGCTGAAAATTTTTTGAGGTAAAATATCTTCCCATTTTTTTTTTTACATGGAGATGTTCAGGTGATATTTTCTTGTTGGCTTTTTACATTTATGCTGCATCACTTTCAAATGATTTGGCAAATGGGTATTATGTCACTTTAAGTGAGTTCTGCCCATGTGAAGTCTACACTATAATTTCTCTTCAGTTTTGAGAATCGGGCACTTGGTAGTCTGGAGAAGCAAACACAGAAATAGACGACTCCTGCACTACAGTAGATTACTAAATATAACTTAAACTAATAAAAATTACAAACTTCAAACTACCAAAGGGCATTAGATTAAGTCAAAAGCTATCTGCATGCTAAGTTTCATGAAAACACATCCAGTCATATCAGTTGTAGTACTGACCAAAAATTCCAATCATAAATCAATGGAATATTTATGAAAAAACAGCACCTTTTTTTTTTTCTACTTACAAAAAGACTGCTTAACCAAGTTAATTGCAATTTGGCTTTGTAGTCACTAGTAATAGCTACACAACTGTCAAATTTAATCACCATTTTTGTTCAGACTTAATCGTTTTTTTTTTGTTTTTGTTTTTTTTTTTGTTTTTTTTCCCTCTATGCAAACTTTTAGCTGCACCAGAAGTTAGAGAAACAGATTTGACGACAGATAAGTCCATTGAGTAAATTTCTAACTTGGATAGTCATCTGCTGTGATCTTTTTGCATGGAACAGTGTTTTGCTACCTACTGTTTTGGCCAAACTCTAAGACTATAACCCAAACTATAAAATGTACCATTTAAAATGACAAAAAGATGTTAATTTAATTTTCTTCTTAATTCTTTGTATGTTTTTATTCTGCCCTCACATCTAGCCTTAAAACCAGACACTTTTCTCTTTTTTTCTCAGATTTTTCTCTCTCCAGCATTATTATGGCCGATGATGACACAAAACAAACCATAGCAAACTGCTTTGACAAAAAGCCTGTGCACCAAAAGTGCTTTTATGTATACAGTGTATTAAAAGCTATGCTTATCAAACAATCAAGAATAATTCATACTGGTAATAAAGCATTTTTCTTTTTGCAGTGCTTTCAAAACCTCTTAACTGAATGCTTTCAAAACCTCTTACCTGAAAGAAGGCCTTCTAAAAATCTTTTTTTAAAGTGTATTTTCACATTTTGATTGGGTGCTCCATTGTACATCTCTCCACCAGAACTCTATAGCGTCTCCGTGTTTGTTTATTTTTTAATTGTAAACAGATGAGCGGTAAAGTCATCCATCGCATAGGCTAAATCTGCTCCTCTGCAAAGCATCAATGTTGGTGACTGGTGGAGCACCCAAGAAGATTGAAAAAAAAAAAACACTTTAGAAAGCTTTTTAGAAGGTAAGAATGAATTTCCCAATACTACCTTGCTTTTAAAGGGACAGTCTAGTCAAAATTAAACTTTTATTATTCAGATAGGACTTTGTATTTTTTTATTTTTTTTTGTATACTTTATTTATGTCATTGTCCAAACAAAACACAGAGAATAACATATCTACTGTTACAAATAACATATATTCATGCTGTTATTACATCTGCCAGTAAAATCTATTTTACAGTCTTGGGTTTCATTGTCATCAGCTAAGTGTTGTTATAGATTGGACAATGTTTTATTAAGTACAAATAAAAAGAAGAAAAGAAAAATAATATAAAAAGGAAAATAGAAAATAAAAGTAGAAATAGTAGTAGTAGTGGCATGCTCATATCATCTCGACTTTTAAGCTTTTTCTCGCTCTTGTTTCCCCTTTCGCAGGGGCATATGTTTTCTGCCTATTTCTAGTCGGTAAAGATGAATTGATCTCTTAATTGTCTTTCTAAAATACACTCTGTGTGCATGAATAGAGTAATAATTTGTTTCTGCGTTGCCAATGGTAGTGTAAAAATGTATTCCTCCCATATGGTTCTCCTTTGAGTGTGGTGAATTGAATTTTCGCCAAGTATAAATCTGGTCTTAAAGATCGGTCATCTTAGAAATATATGTATACATATGTTTATGTAAACTGAAGTCTGATATGCTGCTTTTATAGTGAGTATCAGGTCCAAAGCAGTTCTATAATATTGCAAATCTGCTGATGTAGTTGACTTGTTTTTATGCTATATGTGGCACAGTCAAAGGAAAATTAGGAGAAACTGTGTAAACAAATTTGATCCAAAGTCTTTTTTTTTTTTTTTATAATATTATTTGATAAAGTTGGCACTTAAAAAAAAAATATATTTTAATATGAATAGAAAGAAGTAAAATGAACACTAATATCAGCTATATTTATATAAATATGTGAATCCGTTGAGTTAGAAAATCTACAGTTTTTAACAAGTTTTGGGAATTTCTTAAACGGGGATTGGAACAATTAGAGAGACTGCTATGGAGATTCTTTCTTTCCTTCATAAAGGGGTGAGAGTCTACAAGCCTTGACATATTGGACTCAACTCCTGGCCACTAGGAAGAGGCAAAGATACCCCAAACACCAAGAGATTTTGAACCCTCCCACCTACTTGCATATCCTAGTCTTATGTTTTCCTCAACTGGAGTAGGTGAATTAAGGTGCTCCAGATTCTACATTGAAAAGGGTGTTCTCAGTCCTATGTGGGACCAGTTTTCCCCCTCAGACAACTTACATGTGACTGAGGGGTTTATAGAATACTGGGTAGTGACACTATATTTCCCTATGGGATTTTGTCACAAGCCTGTCACAGGTGTCACAAGGACCTGTCCCCCCTAATGTTGTGTCGTTGTCGTACTCTTCTCAAAATCCACTGATATTACTCGCTTAGAACTGGATGGGCTTTCTACTGGATCTCAGAAGCTGGTAAGCTCAATATAATGGGTGCTGTTCAGGTAAGTTTGAAGCATTTACATAGCTCACAGGCTAGTTGTAGATGCATTCACCATGAATAGCATAGCCAGGGGACTTACAACAGAGCCACACATTTATACACATTTACTAGTTATGTGTTATATTCCTCTGCTATATATATTTTTACATATATATATTTTACAATCACCAAGAGCGTGGGGAATAATAATTCTATCTTACTCAATCTGATTTATATTATTTCAGATTAAGGATTTTTCCTCTGGTTAATTTGACATATTTATATACTTAAGTGTGAGTATTTTCTCCAACATTGGTGTGTCCGGTCCACGGCGTCATCCATAACTTGTGGGAATATTCTCTTCCCCAACAGGAAATGGCAAAGAGCACAGCAAAAGCTGTCCATATAGCCCCTCCCAGGCTCCGCCCCCCCAGTCATTCTCTTTGTCGCTCTGAACAAGTAGCATCTCCACGGAGATGGTGAAGAGTATGTGGTGTTTAGTTGTAGTTTTTTATTCTTCTATCAAGAGTTTGTTATTTTAAAATAGTGCTGGTATGTACTATTTACTCTGAAACAGAAAGAGATGAAGAGTTCTGTTTAAAAGAGGAGTATGATTTTAGCAGCAGTAACTAAAATCAATTGCTGTTCCCACGCAGGACTGTTGAGCTGAGAGAACTTCAGTTGGGGGGAACAGTTTGCAGACTTTTCTGCTCAAGGTATGACTAGCCATTTTTCTAACAAGACTGTGTAATGCTGGAAGGCTGTCATTTTCCCTCATGGGGATCGGTAAGCCATTTTCTTAGACTTAGAAAGAATAAAGGGCTATTATTGGCTATTAACTGGTGGATACTCTTAAGGGCTAAATCGATTGTTTATTTAAGTTGTTTGTTAAAGTTTGAAGTAATTTTCACACTTTTATTGTTTGGGGAACGTTTTTTATCGCCAGGCACTAGTTTAGACACCTTCCCAGTCAGGAAGGGCCTTTCACTATAGTAGGCAGAGCCTCATTTTTCGCGCCATTATTGCGCAGTTACTTTTGAGTACAGTGCATGCAGCTGCATGTGTGAGGGTCTGGTATCCACTGAAAACATTCCTAGAAGGCTTGAATTGGTATCGTATACCCCCCTGGGATTGGTGAAGTCGCAACAAAGGCTGTGGCTGGGACTGTAGTGGGGTTAAAATTGCAAACGACTCCGGTTTCCACATTTTAAGGGTTAACAACTTGAAAATTGGGGTGCAATACTTTGAATGCATTAAGACACTGTGGTGAAAATTTGGTAAAGATTGGATAATTCCTTCATAGTTTTTCACATATTCAGTAATAAAGTGTGCCCTGTTTAACATTTAAAGAGACAGTAACGGTTTTGTTTTAAAACGGTTTTTGTGCTTTATTAACCAGTTTAAGCCTGTTTAACATGTCTGTACCTTCAGATAGATCATGTTCTGTATGTATGGAAGCCAATGTGGTTCCCCCTTCAAATATATGTGATAATTGTGCCATAGCGTCCAAACAAAGTAAGGACAGTACTGTCATAAATAGTAAGGTTGCCCAGGATGATTCCTCAGATGAAGGAAGTAGAGAGAGTTCTACATCCTCTCCTTCCGTGTCTATACCAGTTATGCCCGCGCAGGCGACCCCTAGTACTTCTAGTGCGCCAATGCTTGTTACTATGCAACAATTGACGGCAGTAATGGATAACTCCATAGCTAATATTTTATCCAAAATGCCAGCATTTCAGAGAAAGCGCGAATGCTCTGTTTTAAACACTGTAGAGCAGGAGGGCGCTGATGATAATTTTTCTGTCATACCCTCACACCAGTCTGAAGTGGCAGTGAGGGAGGGTTTGTCAGATGGAGAAATTTCTGATACAGGAAGAATTTCTCAGCAGGCAGAACCTGATGTTGTGACATTTAAATTTAAATTAGAGCATCTCCGCGCATTACTTAAGGAGGTGCTATCTACTCTGGATGATTGTGACAATCTGGTCATCCCAGAAAAATTGTGCAAGATGGACAAGTTCCTAGAGGTCCCGGTGCACCCTGATGCCTTTCCGATACCTAAACGGGTGGCGGATATAGTGAATAAGGAGTGGGAGAAGTCAGGCATACCTTTTGTCCCTCCTCCTATATTTAAGAAATTGTTCCCTATGGTCGACCCCAGGAAGGACTTATGGCAAACAGTCCCTAAGGTCGAGGGGGCGGTTTCTACACTAGCCAAACGCACGACCATTCCCATTGAGGACAATTGTGCTTTCAAAGATCCTATGGATAAAAAATCGGAGGGTTTGCTTAAAAAGATTTTTGTACAGCAAGGTTACCTCCTTCAACCTATTTCGTGCATTATTCCTGTCACTACAGCGGCGTGGTTCTGGTTCGAGGAACTGGAAAAGTCGCTCAGTAGGGAGACTCCGTATGAGGAAGTCATGGACAGAATTCACGCACTTAAGTTAGCTAATTCCTTTATTTTAGACGCCGCTTTGCAGTTAGCGAGGTTAGCGGCGAAAAATTCAGGGTTTGCAATTGTGGCGCGCAGAGCGCTCTGGCTAAAGTCTTTGTCGGCGGATGTATTTTCCAAGACAAAATTGCTTAATATCCCTTTCAAAGTTAAGACCCTTTTTGGGCCAGAATTGAAAGAGATTATTTCAGACATCACTGGGGGAAAGGGCCATGCCCTCCCACGAGATAGACTTTCAAGGCTAAGAATAAGTCCAATTTTCGTTCCTTTTGCAATTTCAGGAACGGACCGGCTTACAACTCTGCAGCCTCTAGACAAGAGGGTAACGCTTCCCAGACCAAACCAGCTTGGAAACCAATGCAATGCTGGAACAAGGGTAAACAGGCCAAGAAGCCTGCTGCTGCTACCAAAACAGCATGAAGGGGTAGCCCCCGATCCGGGACCGGATCTAGTAGGGGGCAGACTCTCTCTCTTTGCTCAGGCTTGGGCAAGAGATGTTCAGGATCCCTGGGCACTAGAAATAGTCTCTCAGGGTTATCTTCTAGAATTCAAGGAACTACCTCCAAGGGGAAGGTTCCACATGTCTCACTTATCTTCAAGCCAAATAAAGAGACAGGCATTCTTACATTGTGTAGAAGACCTGTTAAAGATGGGAGTGATACACCCAGTTCCAACTGTGGAACAAGGTCAGGGGTTTTACCCAAATCTGTTTGTAGTTCCCAAAAAAGAGGGAACTTTCAGACCAATTCTGGATTTAAAAATTCTAAACAAATTTCTCAGAGTTCCATCGTTCAAAATGGAAACCATTCGAACAATTTTACCTACAATCCAGGAGGGTCAATATATGACTACCGGGGATTTAAAGGATGCGTATCTACATATTCCTATCCACAAAGATCATCATCAGTTCCTAAGGTTCGCCTTTCTGGACAAACATTATCAGTTCGTGGCTCTCCCATTCGGGCTAGCCACTGCTCCCAGAATTTTCACAAAGGTGCTCGGGTCCCTTCTAGCGGTTCTAAGACCAAGGGGTATTGCAGTGGCACCTTATCTGGACGACATTCTAATTCAAGCGTCGTCTCTTTCCAAAGCAAAGGCTCATACAGACATTGTTCTAGCCTTTCTCAGATCTCACGGGTGGAAGGTGAACGTAGAAAAGAGTTCCCTGTCTCCGGCGACAAGAGTTCCCTTTTTGGGAACAATAATAGATTCTTTAGAAATGAAGATCTTCTTGACAGAGGTCAGAAAGTCAAAGCTTCTAAACGCTTGTCAAGTTCTTCTCTCTATTCTTCAGCCTTCCATAGCTCAGTGCATGGAAGTAGTAGGGTTGATGGTTGCAGCAATGGACATAGTTCCTTTTGCTCGAATTCATCTAAGACCATTACAACTGTGCATGCTCAAGCAGTGGAATGGGGACTATACAGACTTGTCTCCAAAGATTCAAGTAGACCAGATGACCAGAGACTCACTCCGTTGGTGGTTGTCCCAGGATCACCTGTCTCAGGGAATGAGTTTCCGCAGACCAGAGTGGGTCATTGTCACGACCGACGCCAGTCTATTAGGCTGGGGCGCGGTCTGGGATTCCCTGAAAGCTCAGGGTCTATGGTCTCGGGAAGAGTCTCTTCTCCCGATAAACATCCTGGAACTGAGAGCGATATTCAATGCTCTCCGGGCTTGGCCTCAACTAGCGAAGGCCGGATTCATAAGATTCCAGTCAGACAACATGACGACTGTAGCTTACATCAACCATCAGGGGGGAACAAGGAGTTCCTTGGCGATGAGAGAGGTATGCAAAATCATCAAATGGGCGGAGGATCACTCCTGCCACCTATCTGCAATTCACATCCCAGGAGTAGACAACTGGGAGGCGGATTATCTGAGTCGTCAGACTTTCCATCCGGGGGAGTGGGAACTCCACCCGGAGGTTTTTGCCCAGTTGACGCAATTATGGGGCATTCCAGACATGGATCTGATGGCGTCTCGTCAGAACTTCAAGGTTCCTTGCTACGGGTCCAGATCCAGGGATCCCAAGGCGACTCTAGTGGATGCATTAGTGGCGCCTTGGTCGTTCAACCTAGCTTATGCGTTTCCACCGTTCCCTCTCCTTCCCAGGCTTGTAGCCAGGATCAAACAGGAGAAGGCCTCAGTGATTCTGATAGCTCCTGCGTGGCCGCGCAGGACTTGGTATGCAGACCTGGTGAATATGTCATCGTCTCCACCATGGAATCTACCTTTGAGACAGGATCTTCTAGTACAAGGTCCATTCGAACATCCAAATCTAGTTTCTCTGCAGCTGACTGCTTGGAAATTGAACGTTTGATTTTATCGGGTTTTCAGATTCAGTGATAGATACTCTGGTCCAAGCCAGAAAACCTGTGACTAGAAAGATTTACCATAAAATATGGAAAAGATATATCGGTTGGTGTGAATCCAAGGGATTCTCCTGGAGTAAGATTAAACTTTCTATGATCCTCTCCTTTCTCCAAGAAGGTTTGAATAAGGGATTGTCAGCAAGTTCTTTAAAAGGACAGATTTCTGCTTTATCTGTCTTGTTACACAAACGACTGGCAGCTGTGCCAGATGTACAAGCTTTTGTACAGGCTTTGGTCAGAATCAAGCCTGTTTACAGACCCTTGACTCCTCCCTGGAGTCTAAATTTAGTTCTTTCAGTTCTTCAAGGGGTTCCGTTTGAACCTTTACATTACATAGATATCAAGTTACTATCTTGGAAAGTTCTGTTTTTGGTTGCTATCTCTTCTGCTAGAAGAGTTTCTGAATTATCTGCTTTGCAGTGTGATCCACCCTATCTGGTGTTTCATTCAGATAAGGTTGTTTTGCGTACCAAGCCTGGTTTTCTTCCAAAAGTTGTTTCCAACAAGAATATTAACCAGGAAATAGTTGTTCCTTCTTTGTGTCCGAATCCAGCTTCAAAGAAGGAATGTTTGTTACACAATTTAGATGTAGTCCGTGCTTTAAAGTTTTATTTAGAAGCAACAAAGGATTTCAGACAAACTTCTTCTTTGTTTGTCGTTTATTCTGGTAAGAGGAGAGGACAAAAAGCTACTGCTACCTCTCTTTCTTTCTGGCTGAAAAGCATCATCAGATTGGCTTATGAGACTGCCTGACGGCAGCCTCCTGAACGAATCACAGCTCACTCTACTAGGGCTGTGGCTTCCACATGGGCCTTCAAGAACGAGGCTTCTGTTGATCAGATATGTAAGGCAGCGACTTGGTCTTCTCTGCACACTTTTGCCAAATTCTACAAATTTGATACTTATGCTTCTTCGGAGGCTATTTTTGGGAGAAAGGTTTTGCAAGCCGTGGTGCCTTCTATTTAGGTAACCTGATTTGCTCCCTCCCTTCATCCGTGTCCTAAAGCTTTGGTATTGGTTCCCACAAGTTATGGATGACGCCGTGGACCGGACACACCAATGTTTGAGAAAACAGAATTTATGCTTACCTGATAAATTACTTTCTCCAATGGTGTGTCCGGTCCACGGCCCGCCCTGGTTTTTTAATCAGGTTTGAAAAATTTCTTTCTCTATACACTACAGTCACCACGGCACCCTATAGTTTCTCCTTTTTTTCTCCTATCCGTCGGTCGAATGACTGGGGGGCGGAGCCTGGGAGGGGCTATATGGACAGCCTTTGCTGTGCTCTTTGCCATTTCCTGTTGGGGAAGAGAATATTCCCACAAGTTATGGATGACGCCGTGGACCGGACACACCGTTGGAGAAAGTAATTTATCAGGTAAGCATAAATTCTGTTTTTATAGTGGTATAATGTAGCCACCAATCAGCAAGCGCTACCCAGGTGCTGAACTAAAAATGGGCCGGCTCCTAAACTTAAATTCTTTCTTTTTCAAATAAAGATAAAAAGAGAACGAAGAAAAATAGATAATATGAGTAAATTAGAAAGTTGCTTAAAATTACATGCCCTATCCGAATCATGGAAGTTTAATTTTGACTAGAATATTCCTTTAATGTTGTCAGTAGAGTTTATGATCAATGTAGAGCAGCCCTTGTCCGCTGTCTTTATTGTGATATCCTTTATTGGTTTTTTTTAGAGATCTTATTGTGTTCCTTACCTAGATGTTTAGATTATATGGTGGTTGCTTTTTTCTTTGCAGGTTTAGGGATGCATCGATACTAGTATCGGTACCGATACCAAGGACTTGCACCAGTACTTGTACTCATGCAAATGCACCAACACTTAAACCTTTACCTCCCGATCTTAGACCTTACCCATACGCCATCTTGTGGCATTTATTTCAAACTTCATGTTGCCATTTCTTTTTAAGCTGGAGTAGAGACTTAACTAAAAATTGTTCACTTGTGTTTTGCCAATAAAAATTGCTGATATTTGTATTATTGTACAGTGCTCCAAAAACTGCTATAGAGCTGGAAGCCTACCTGGGAGAGATTACTGTACCTCATTCAGACAAACCCCTGACGTACTGGGCAGTTAATAAACGGAGATTTAATGGCCCGAAAATATATTTCTGCCCCATGCAGTAGTGTGGAGAGTAAAAGACTGCTCAGCTTAGAGTCAAACATCCTAACTGATAAAAGAAACAGACTTATTGCTGGACGTGCAGAAACGCTCCTTAAAAAGAACTTGTCACTAACTTTTGAAAAATGTATTCTAATTGCTAGATTGCCTGTTACATTGTGTGAGGATTCCAGTCCACCTTTTCCTTCCTTCCCTGGATTTCCTGCACACCTGGGTTACTCCCCTATTTAAGTCATCATTGCACCTTTAAACAGGTGCTTAGTTATTTTGCTCACAAGCTGAAGCTACGCCTGTCTTCTGCAAGTCACTAGACAAACCTCTTACTGGATTACAACTCTGGATTCCAGCTTTATATATAAATATCGCATGTTACATTACCATAGGATTGAAGTCTCTTTGTTGCTTAATTCCTGAATCAGTCATTTGCCAACTAGCTGCCAAGGGACTTTCTTGTTTATATACAATCTGCTCCTACAGGCTTGGGTACTACAACCTTTACCTGCTGTTACCTTTTTGCTCTGACCTCTTCCATCCGGTCTCAGGCATATTGATTGGACACTGATTGCTAACTGCACTGTGCTGAGACGCACACAGTCGCACTCTCTGTTTTGACTTTTGTTGTGACAAAATGCTTACCGAGGGAAGCCTGTCTCTCAGGATATTACCCACAGCATTTAAGAGACCTTACTCTGCACCGGATTGCCTATCGATAGTGTCAGTGCAGCACCGGAGCTTGGCCACGCCCCCTCACGCTTCCGCAACCGGATTGGTTCCACACAAGCCTGCTTGATCTCGGCTCACACAGGAGACTGCTCCAACTGCAGCAGCACAACAGCTCTCCATAGTGGAATGCTAGCACAGCAGCAGGGACACAGACCAAGTTTATCAAAAGGCAAGCGTTGCTCTGTACAGCTACTGTCAATCCTGGTTGTTAAGTACCTGAGGCTCAAACATAGCAGATATATATGTACATTGTCTTATATCTAAATCTACATTTGCCAAGCAATTACCTATCCTAAGACTCAGTTGCAACTTAACATTTAAGTGTTGCAGCTTTCTGATTTAATTATTTCTATAAAATTCACTAAGTAAACCTGGGCTATAAAAAAGATAGTTCAGTAATCAAGGTAATACATATTACACATTTGACTGTTAGGTCTGCAGTTGAGATCCTAATCTCCATTATTATTTACATAGCCTGACACATTGATAGTTCTCATCTTGCACAATTATGCTCAACACATACTGTACTCTGAGGAACATCCTTAGCTTATATACAGGTGAAACTTGAAAAATTAGAATATTGTGCAAAAGCTCATTTATTTCACTAATGCAACTTAAAAGGTGAAATATATGATATAATATATGAGAGAGACTCATTACATGCAAAGCAAGATAGTTCAAGCCGTGATTTGTCATAATTGTGATGATTATGGCTTACAGCTCATGAGAACCCCAAATCCACAATCTCAGAAAATTAGAATATTACATGCAATCAATAAAACAAGGATTGTACATAGAACAATATCGGACCTAGTATAAGCATGTATACTGTATGTACTCAGTACTTGGATTGGGCCCCTTTTGCAGCAATTACTGCCTCAATGCGGCGTGGCATGGAAGCTATCAGCCTGTGGCACTGCTGAGGTGTTATTGAAGACCAGGATGCCTCAATAGCGGCCTTCAGCTCTTCTGCATTGTCTCATGTCTCTCGTCTTTCTCTTGGCAATGCCCCATAGATTCTCTATGGGGGTTCAGGTCAGGCGAGTTTTCTGGCCAATCCCAGGTTTTGGTGCTTTTGGCAGTGTGGGCAGGTGCCAAGTCCTGCTGGAAAATGAAGTCAGAATCCCGATAGAGCTCTTCTACGGAAGGAAGCATGAAGTGCTCCAAAATCTCCTGGTAGACGACTGCGTTGACCCTAGACTTAATGAAGCACAGTGGACCAACACCAAAATCAACACAGACTGTGGAAACTTCACACTGGACTTCAAGCATCTTGCAGTGTGTGCCTCTCCATTCTTTCTCTATAACCGGGGTCCTTGGTTTCCAAATGAGATTCAAAATTTTCTCTCATCAGAAAAGAGGACTTTGGACCACTGAGCAACAGACCAGGTCTGTTTTTCTTTAGCCCAGGTAAGATGCTTCTGACATTTGTTGTTCAGGAGTGGCTTGACAAGAGGAATACGACATTTGAAGCCCATGTCCAGGATCCGTCTGTGTGTGGTAGCTCTTGATGCACTGACTCCAGCCTCAGTCCACTCCTTGTGAGTCCCCAACACTGGCTGCAGTCATCCCTGCTGCTTGTGCACCTTTTTCTTCCACACTTTTCCCTTCCACATTACTTTCTATTAATGTTAACTGTTTTATTATTCCATAATGTCTTTTGAGTTACAGTTCTTCATAATTATAAAGAAGCTATCTTAAATCATTAGTCTGTATTGTGCTTGAGAAAAATTTACGTAAACGATCTCTCCTAACTTCTTATATACCTAATGAAGTTTGTATTGATCGACCGCATACTGTAGTATTTCTGCTAATGTGGTTTTCTGACTCAGAGGATCCTATTTCAGAGATTCATTTTGAAAAATCAAACTTTTCAATTGAATGTATTCATTCTTTATTAAGGAATTGTTTAATTTGAGTATTAAGGGTTCTAGTCCTCTTTATAACAAGAATAGCAAATGTTTGAATTCTGGGGGGTTTTAAGCTTCTGAGGTAACTCTTGAAGTTTTTCTTATTCCAGATGCTATTTATCATATGTTTAGCAAGAATTCTAAACTTAGTGCTTCTTTTTACCTTTCTTCTTGGTTTAAAAAGCTATATCCTTTTCCTATGGCTATATCATGCTGAATGTAATTCTGTCATGTGGAAGATATTTCTTCTTTTAGGGATACCTTAGTTAGGAAGTTTGTTTCCTATCTTAAGAGAAGCATATTTACATATTGGCCATATTTTTTATCCTGCAATTTCTATGGCTGATGATGTTGCTGCAATAGGTTATTATTGGCGCTGGAGTACACCCCAGTTTCTCAATCTTTCTCTAATAGACTAGAGACAAATGAAGTTCATTTTAGTTTGTCTAAAACAATCAGTCTCTATTATTTTCTTCAGTGGTTTTGTGCATGGAAGTTTTAGGTCTCATGACTGCAGCATCAGGTGTGATCCTCTTTGCTCGTTTTCGTTTGAGGCCACTATAGCTTTGCATGTTGCACCATCGGTGCAGGGATTATTTTCAGATATCACAACTGATATACTTAGTCCAACCATCAAATCAGAGGGAAAAGAATGTTGGGATTTATCACCTTATTGTTCAGGGGGCCTCATTTGTTCATCCTACCTGGTCTGTATTCTGAACAGATGCAAGTTTTTCTGGTGGGGGTGCTGTCTGACAGTCTCTGGCAGCACTAGGGGTTTGGAAACCTCAGGAGGCGAGGTTTCCAATCAATATTTTAGAACTCCATGCTATTTTCAGGACTCCTCAGGCATGGTCTCTATGGAACAGACAACTTTTACATTTGTTTTTAAACAGACAATATCACAACAGTGGTATATGTCAATCATTAAGGAGGGACTCACAGTCCAATTATGGAGGAAGTATCTTGGATACTTTCTTGGGTGGAATCCAACTCTTGTCTAAATTCTGCGATTCATATCCCAGGTTTAGACAATTGGGAAGGGAATTATCTCAGTTGTCAGACTTTATATCCAGGGGAGTGCTCTTCATCCAGATGTTTTTTTTTCATTTTGTACAGATGTGGGGTCTTCCAGCAATAGATCTGATGGTCTCTCGTCTAAAGAAGCTTTCCAGGTCCAAGGATCCTCAGATGGAGATGGTGGATGCTCTAGCAGTTCCTTGGTTTTTACCAACCTGCTTACATTTTTCCTCCTCTGGTTCTTTTTACAAGGGGAATCTCCAAGATCATCATGGTACAATCTTATGTGTTTCTGGTAGCACCAGCTTGGCCTTTTTAGGTTTCGGTATGAGGACCTTGTCATAATGTCCAGTTGCCAGCCTTGGCCACTTCCCTTAAGGCCAGTCCTTCTGTTTTAGGGGCCGTTTTTTCCCATCATGATCTCAAATCTCTACATTTGAAGGCATGAAAACCGAACGTTTAAGTGCTTAGTCATAGAGGTTTCTCTGACTCAGTTATTACCACTATGATACAGACTCGTAAGTCTGTTTCAAGGAGAATTTATTTTTGGGTCTGAAAAATCTATATTTCATGATGTTCATCTCGTGGTTATTCTTGGCATTCTTTTAGAATTACTAGGATGTTATAGTTTCTTCAGGATGGTTTGGATAAAGGTTTGGTCTGCAAATACTTTGAAAGGACACATTTCTGCTCTTTCTGTTTTATTTCATAGAAAGATTGCTAAACTTCCTGATATTCACTGTTTTGTTCAGGCTTTGTTTAATATTAAACCTGTTTTTTAATCTATTTCTTAATTTTGGTTTTAAGATTTTACAGGCTCCTCCTTTTGAGCCTATGCATTCTCTGGACATTTAATTTCTTTCTTGGAAAGTGTTATTTCTTTTGGCTATCTCTTATGCTTGAAACGTTTCTGTATTGTTTGCTCTCTTGTGAGTTTCTTTATCTGATTTTCCATCAAGTTAAAGTTGTTTTGCGGTCTTCATTTATATTTTTGCCTAAAGTTGTGAATTCTATCAACATCAATAGGAAAAATGTTTATTTCTCCAACATAGGTGTGTCCGGTCCACGGCGTCATCCTTACTTGTGGGATATTCTCTTCCCCAACAGGAAATGGCAAAGAGCCCAGCAAAGCTGGTCACATGATCCCTCCTAGGCTCCGCCTACCCCAGTCATTCTCTTTGCCGTTGTACAGGCAACATCTCCACGGAGATGGCTTAGAGTTTTTTAGTGTTTAACTGTAGTTTTTATTATTCAATCAAGAGTTTGTTATTTTGAAATAGTGCTGGTATGTACTATTTACTCAGAAACAGAAAAGAGATGAAGATTTCTGTTTGTATGAGGAAAATGATTTTAGCAACCGTCACTAAAATCCATGGCTGTTCCACACAGGACTGTTGAGAGCAATTAACTTCAGTTGGGGGAACAGTGTGCAGTCTCTTGCTGCTTGAGGTATGACACATTCTAACAAGACGATGTAATGCTGGAAGCTGTCATTTTCCCTATGGGATCCGGTAAGCCATGTTTATTCAGCAAGTAAATAAGGGCTTCACAAGGGCTTATTAAGACTGTAGACTTTTTCTGGGCTAAATCGATTCATTATTAACACATATTTAGCCTTGAGGAATCATTTTATCTGGGTATTTTGATATAATAATATCGGCAGGCACTGTATTAGACACCTTATTCTTTAGGGGCTTTCCCAAAGCATAAGCAGAGCCTCATTTTCGCGCCGGTGTTGCGCACTTGTTTTTGAGAGGCATGGCATGCAGTCGCATGTGAGAGGAGCTCTGATACTTAGAAAAGACTTTCTGAAGGCGTCATTTGGTATCGTATTCCCCTTTGGGCTTGGTTGGGTCTCAGCAAAGCAGATACCAGGGACTGTAAAGGGGTTAAAGTTCAAAACGGCTCCGGTTCCGTTATTTTAAGGGTTAAAGCTTCCAAATTTGGTGTGCAATACTTTTAAGACTTTAAGACACTGTGGTGAAAATTTGGTGAATTTTGAACAATTCCTTCATGTTTTTTCGCAATTGCAGTAATAAAGTGTGTTCAGTTTAAAATTTAAAGTGACAGTAACGGTTTTATTTTAAAACGTTTTTTGTACTTTGTTATCAAGTTTATGCCTGTTTAACATGTCTGAACTACCAGATAGACTGTGTTCTGAATGTGGGGAAGCCAGAATTCCTATTCATTTAAATAAATGTGATTTATGTGATAATGACAATGATGCCCAAGATGATTCCTCAAGTGAGGGGAGTAAGCATGGTACTGCATCATTCCCTCCTTCGTCTACACGAGTCTTGCCCACTCAGGAGGCCCCTAGTACATCTAGCGCGCCAATACTCCTTACTATGCAACAATTAACGGCTGTAATGGATAATTCTGTCAAAAACATTTTAGCCAAAATGAACACTTATCAGCGTAAGCGCGGCTGCTCTGTTTTAGATACTGAAGAGCATGACGACGCTGATAATAATATTTCCGAAGGGCCCCTAACCCAGTCTGATGGGGCCAGGGAGGTTTTGTCTGAGGGAGAAATTACTGATTCAGGGAACATTTCTCAACAGGCTGAACCTGATGTGATTGCATTTAAATTTAAGTTGGAACATCTCCGCATTCTGCTTAAGGAGGTATTATCCACTTTGGATGATTGTGACAAGTTGGTCATCCCAGAGAAACTATGTAAAATGGACAAGTTCCTAGAGGTGCCGGGGCTTCCAGAAGCTTTTCCTATACCCAAGCGGGTGGCGGACATTGTTAATAAGGAATGGGAAAGGCCCGGTATTCCTTTCGTCCCTCCCCCCATATTTAAAAAATTGTTTCCTATGGTCGACCCCAGAAAGGACTTATGGCAGACAGTCCCCAAGGTCGAGGGAGCGGTTTCCACTTTAAACAAACGCACCACTATACCCATAGAGGATAGTTGTGCTTTCAAAGATCCTATGGATAAAAAATTAGAAGGTTTGCTTAAAAAGATGTTTGTTCAGCAAGGTTACCTTCTACAACCAATTTCATGCATTGTCCCTGTCGCTACAGCCGCATGTTTCTGGTTCGATGATCTGATAAAGGCGGTCGATAGTGATTCTCCTCCTTTTGAGGAGATTATGGACAGAATCAATGCTCTCAAATTGGCTAATTCTTTCACCCTAGACGCCACTTTGCAATTGGCTAGGTTAGCGGCTAAGAATTCTGGGTTTACTATTGTGGCGCGCAGAGCGCTTTGGTTGAAATCTTGGTCGGCTGATGCGTCTTCCAAGAACAAGCTACTTAACATTCCTTTCAAGGGGAAAACGCTGTTTGGCCCTGACTTGAAAGAGATTATCTCTGATATCACTGGGGGTAAGGGCCACGCCCTTCCTCAGGATCGGCCTTTCAAGGCAAAAAATAAACCTAATTTTCGTCCCTTTCGTAGAAACGGACCAGCCCAAGGTGCTACGTCCTCTAAGCAAGAGGGTAATACTTCTCAAGCCAAGCCAGCTTGGAGACCAATGCAAGGCTGGAACAAGGGAAAGCAGGCCAAGAAACCTGCCACTGCTACCAAGACAGCATGAAATGTTGGCCCCCGATCCGGGACCGGATCTGGTGGGGGGCAGACTCTCTCTCTTCGCTCAGGCTTGGGCAAGAGATGTTCTGGATCCTTGGGCGCTAGAAATAGTCTCCCAAGGTTATCTTCTGGAATTCAAGGGACTTCCCCCAAGGGGGAGGTTCCACAGGTCTCAGTTGTCTTCAGACCACATAAAAAGACAGGCATTCTTACATTGTGTAGAAGACCTGTTAAAAATGGGAGTGATTCATCCTGTTCCATTAAGAGAACAAGGGATGGGGTTCTACTCCAATCTGTTCATAGTTCCCAAAAAAGAGGGAACGTTCAGACCAATCTTAGATCTCAAGATCTTAAACAAGTTTCTCAAGGTTCCATCGTTCAAGATGGAAACCATTCGAACTATTCTTCCTTCCATCCAGGAAGGTCAATTCATGACCACGGTGGATTTAAAGGATGCGTATCTACATATTCCTATCCACAAGGAACATCATCGGTTCCTAAGGTTCGCATTCCTGGACAAACATTACCAGTTCGTGGCGCTTCCTTTCGGATTAGCCACTGCTCCAAGGATTTTCACAAAGGTACTAGGGTCCCTTCTAGCTGTGCTAAGACCAAGGGGCATTGCTGTAGTACCTTACTTGGACGACATTCTGATTCAAGCGTCGTCCCTTCCTCAAGCAAAGGCTCACACGGACATTGTCCTGGCCTTTCTCAGATCTCACGGATGGAAAGTGAACGTGGAAAAGAGTTCTCTATCCCCGTCAACAAGGGTTCCCTTCTTGGGAACAATAATAGACTCCTTAGAAATGAGGATTTTTCTGACAGAGGCCAGAAAAACAAAACTTCTAGACTCTTGTCGGATACTTCATTCCGTTCCTCTTCCTTCCATAGCTCAGTGCATGGAAGTGATCGGGTTGATGGTAGCGGCAATGGACATAGTTCCTTTTGCGCGCATTCATCTAAGACCATTACAACTGTGCATGCTCAGTCAGTGGAATGGGGACTATACAGACTTGTCTCCGAAGATACAAGTAAATCAGAGGACCAGAGACTCACTCCGTTGGTGGCTGTCCCTGGACAACCTGTCACAAGGGATGACATTCCGCAGACCAGAGTGGGTCATTGTCACGACCGACGCCAGTCTGATGGGCTGGGGCGCGGTCTGGGGATCCCTGAAAGCTCAGGGTCTTTGGTCTCGGGAAGAATCTCTTCTACCGATAAATATTCTGGAACTGAGAGCGATATTCAATGCTCTCAAGGCTTGGCCTCAGCTAGCGAGGGCCAAGTTCATACGGTTTCAATCAGACAACATGACAACTGTTGCGTACATCAACCATCAGGGGGGAACAAGGAGTTCCCTAGCGATGGAAGAAGTGACCAAAATCATTCTATGGGCGGAGTCTCACTCCTGCCACCTGTCTGCTATCCACATCCCAGGAGTGGAAAATTGGGAAGCGGATTTTCTGAGTCGTCAGACATTGCATCCGGGGGAGTGGGAACTCCATCCGGAAATCTTTGCCCAAGTCACTCAGCTGTGGGGCATTCCAGACATGGATCTGATGGCCTCTCGTCAGAACTTCAAAGTTCCTTGCTACGGGTCCAGATCCAGGGATCCCAAGGCGGCTCTAGTGGATGCACTAGTAGCACCTTGGACCTTCAAACTAGCTTATGTGTTCCCGCCGTTTCCTCTCATCCCCAGGCTGGTAGCCAGGATCAATCAGGAGAGGGCGTCGGTGATCTTGATAGCTCCTGCGTGGCCACGCAGGACTTGGTATGCAGATCTGGTGAATATGTCATCGGCTCCACCTTGGAAGCTACCTTTGAGACGAGACCTTCTTGTTCAGGGTCCGTTCGAACATCCGAATCTGGTTTCACTCCAGCTGACTGCTTGGAGATTGAACGCTTGATTTTATCGAAGCGAGGGTTCTCAGATTCTGTTATCGATACTCTTGTTCAGGCCAGAAAGCCTGTAACTAGAAAGATTTACCACAAAATTTGGAAAAAATATATCTGTTGGTGTGAATCTAAAGGATTCCCTTGGGACAAGGTTAAGATTCCTAGGATTCTATCCTTCCTTCAAGAAGGATTGGAAAAGGGATTATCTGCAAGTTCCCTGAAGGGACAGATTTCTGCCTTGTCGGTGTTACTTCACAAAAAACTGGCTGCTGTGCCAGATGTTCAAGCCTTTGTTCAGGCTCTGGTTAGAATTAAGCCTGTTTACAAAACTTTGACTCCTCCTTGGAGTCTCAATTTAGTTCTTTCAGTTCTTCAGGGGGTTCCGTTTGAACCCTTGCATTCCGTTGATATTAAGTTATTATCTTGGAAAGTTTTGTTTTTAGTTGCAATTTCTTCTGCCAGAAGAGTTTCAGAATTATCTGCTCTGCAGTGTTCTCCTCCTTATCTGGTGTTCCATGCAGATAAGGTGGTTTTACGTACTAAACCTGGTTTTCTTCCAAAAGTTGTTTCTAACAAAAACATTAACCAGGAGATTATCGTACCTTCTCTGTGTCCGAAACCAGTTTCAAAGAAGGAACGTTTGTTGCACAATTTGGATGTTGTTCGCGCTCTAAAATTCTATTTGGATGCTACAAAGGATTTTAGACAAACATCTTCCTTGTTTGTTGTTTATTCCGGTAAAAGGAGAGGTCAAAAAGCAACTTCTACCTCTCTCTCTTTTTGGATTAAAAGCATCATCAGATTGGCTTACGAGACTGCCGGACGGCAGCCTCCCGAAAGAATCACAGCTCATTCCACTAGGGCTGTGGCTTCCACATGGGCCTTCAAGAACGAGGCTTCTGTTGATCAGATATGTAGGGCAGCGACTTGGTCTTCACTGCACACTTTTACCAAATTTTACAAGTTTGATACTTTTGCTTCTTCTGAGGCTATTTTTGGGAGAAAGGTTTTGCAAGCCGTGGTGCCTTCCATTTAGGTGACCTGATTTGCTCCCTCCCTTCATCCGTGTCCTAAAGCTTTGGTATTGGTTCCCACAAGTAAGGATGACGCCGTGGACCGGACACACCTATGTTGGAGAAAACAGAATTTATGTTTACCTGATAAATTACTTTCTCCAACGGTGTGTCCGGTCCACGGCCCGCCCTGGTTTTTTTTTAATCAGGTCTGATAATTTATTTTCTTTAACTACAGTCACCACGGTACCATATGGTTTCTCCTATGCAAATATTCCTCCTTAACGTCGGTCGAATGACTGGGGTAGGCGGAGCCTAGGAGGGATCATGTGACCAGCTTTGCTGGGCTCTTTGCCATTTCCTGTTGGGGAAGAGAATATCCCACAAGTAAGGATGACGCCGTGGACCGGACACACCGTTGGAGAAAGTAATTTATCAGGTAAACATAAATTCTGTTTTTCTGTATCCTAATCCTAAGAATACTTTTGAAGGGTCTTTACATTCTTTGGATGTGGTAAGATCTTTGAAATATTATGTTGAGGCTACTTAAGATTTCAGAAAATTTTTTAGTCTATTTGTTATTTTTTTCTGGCTCCAGGAAAAGTCAGAAAGCCTCTGTTATTTATCAGGTTTTTTTGGTTAAGACTTTAGATTCACAAAGCTTATCTGGAGTGGGGCAGTCTCCGCCTCAGAGAATTAGAGCTCATTCTATTAAATCAGTTGTCACTTCCTGGGCTTTCAAGAATGAAGCTTCAGTTGATCAAATTTGCAAAGCAGCAACTTGGTGGTCTTTGCATATTTTTTCTAATTTTACCATTTTTTTGTATTTGCTTCTTCGGAAGCAGCCTTTGGTAGAAAGGTTCTTCGGGCAGTTGTCTCAGCTTGATTCTTATGCCTTTGATTTGAGTTTTTTTTACTTTTTTTTTTGAAATTTTTTGACATTTTCAAGAAAACTTAATTATTTTTTGGGATTTTTTTATTTTATCCCTCCCTCTCTAGTGACTCTGTGGATTTCCACATCTTGTGTATTATATCCCATACGTCACTAGCTCATGGACTCTTTCCACTTACATGAAATAAATCATAATTTATGTAAGAACTCACCTGATAAATTAATTTCTTTCATAGTGACAAGAGTCCATGAGACTCACCCTATTTTTTGTGGTTATGATTTTTTTGTATAAAGCACATTATTTTTTCCCAGTTCCTCTATTTGTATGCTTTTTACTCCTTTTTATACACCTCACTTCTTGGCTATTCATTAAACTAAGGTGTGAGTGAGGTGTGAGGTGTATTTAGAGGCATTTTGAGGTTTGAGAAACTTTGCCCCCTCCTGGTAGGAATGTATATCGCATACGTCACTAGCTCATTAACATTTGCCACTATGAAAGAAATTAATTTATCAGGCAAGTTCTTACATAAATTATGTTTTTTATATATATATATATATATATATATATATATATATATATATATATATATATATATATATATATATATATATATATATATATATGTATATATATATATATGTGTATATACACACACACACACACACACACACACACACACATACATGCAAACACACAAACATGGGACATCAGATTTTAAAAAGAAAATAGTTTTTAAATACCCTTTTAGATTTTTAGATGCAAAAAAGAAAAATAAATTATGCTAATGCCCCTTTTAACAGATCAAGTGATTTGTCGCATGAGATCTATGGGGTCTGTGAAATGTTGGAATTTGGATATGAGTATTGAAAGGCTGAGGTATGAACAGTGGAAGTGTTTTCCAGAATTAGAATAGATCTTAAATAAGAGGTGTTAATATCTCAGAGATGCATATGAAAGGTCAGGTCTGTAAAAATTGAGAAGGGCCAACATTTAAGTCCTTTTCACTCTTGCCCAAGCTATTAATATAAGTGCACTGCACAGATTACCTGAAATGACTGATGTGAAACATAAATGATTAAGTTCAGATGTGCCTTAAATGCAGCTTATGTTCGGCTTTATTGATAAGATTTCTAGAAAAGTCTCTGAACATAAGTGCTCCACATTTCTTTCAAGCTGGAAGTACTTACTCAAATTAAGGAATGGCCCTGTCCTATTGCATCATGAAATAGACACAGTCCACATAAAGGGACGTTCCAGCCAAATCTAAAATTTACATCAATGCATTTCACTTTTAAATAATTTATTTTATTTTTTTGCAGTATATTTGCAATAGCAAAAATGCTTTTATTAAAAAAAATATTACTATATTTATTATTTTTTTTCCTTACATTGGACGTATATGTAAATATGTTTACATTATAAAAGTCACTGCAAGCTCTATGAGCAGACTTACCATTTGCTGGTGCATGAATAATATTTACATATGCATCACGTGCACATGCACTTTAAAAGCTTACACTGAAAACAGTGAATCTTTCTCCAACATAGG
Organism: Bombina bombina; assembly: GCF_027579735.1. Lineage (NCBI taxonomy): Eukaryota > Metazoa > Chordata > Amphibia > Anura > Bombinatoridae > Bombina > Bombina bombina. Next base: position 1,159,276,761 of record NC_069500.1, on the reverse strand, counting down.
TGTGTCCGGTCCACGGCGTCATCCTTACTTGTGGGATATTCTCTTCCCCAACAGGAAATGGCAAAGAGCCCAGCAAAGCTGGTCACATGATCCCTCCTAGGCTCCGCCTACCCCAGTCATTCTCTTTGCCGTTGTACAGGCAACATCTCCACGGAGATGGCTTAGAGTTTTTTAGTGTTTAACTGTAGTTTTTCATTATTCAATCAAGAGTTTGTTATTTTCAAATAGTGCTAGTACGTACTATTTACTCAGAAACAGAAAAGAGATGAAGAATTCTGTTTGTATGAGGAAAATGATTTTAGCAACCGTAACTAAAATCCATGGCTGTTCCACACAGGACTGTTGAGAGCAATTAACTTCAGTTGGGGGAACAGTGTGCAGTCTCTTACTGCTTGAGGTATGACACATTCTAACAAGACGATGTAATGCTGGAAGCTGTCATTTTCCCTATGGGATCCGGTAAGCCATGTTTATTACGATTGTAAATAAGGGCTTCACAAGGGCTTATTTAAACTGTAGACTTTTTCTGGGCTAAATCGATTGATTATTAACACATATTTAGCCTTGAGGAATCATTTTATCTGGGTATTTTGATATAATAATATCGGCAGGCACTGTTTTAGACACCTTATTCTTTAGGGGCTTTCCCAAAGCATAGGCAGAGTCTCATTTTCGCGCCGGTGTTGCGCACTTGTTTTTGAGAGGCATGGCATGCAGTCGCATGTGAGAGGAGCTCTGATACTTATAAAAGACTTCTGAAGGCGTCATTTGGTATCGTATTCCCCTTTGGGTTTGGTTGGGTCTCAGCAAAGCAGATACCAGGGACTGTAAAGGGGTTTAAAGCTTAAAACGGCTCCGGTTCCGTTATTTTAAGGGTTAAAGCTTCCAAAATTGGTGTGCAATATTTTCAAAGCTTTAAGACGCTGTGGTGAAAATTTGGTGAATTTTGAACAATTCCTTCATGTTTTTTCGCAATTGCAGTAATAAAGTGTGTTCAGTTTAAAATTTAAAGTGACAGTAACGGTTTTATTTTAAAACGTTTTTTGTACTTTCTGATCAAGTTTATGCCTGTTTAACATGTCTGAACTACCAGATAGACTGTGTTCTGAATGTGGGGAAGCCAGAATTCCTATTCATTTAAATAAATGTGATTTATGTGATAATGACAATGATGCCCAAGATGATTCCTCAAGTGAGGGGAGTAAGCATGGTACTGCATCATTCCCTCCTTCGTCTACACGAGTCTTGCCCACTCAGGAGGCCCCTAGTACATCTAGCGCGCCGATACTCCTTACTATGCAACAATTAACGGCTGTAATGGATAATTCTGTCAAAAACATTTTAGCCAAAATGAACCCTTGTCAGCGTAAGCGTGGCTGCTCTGTTTTAGTTACTGAAGAGCATGACGACGCTGATATTAATATCTCTGAAGGGCCCCTAACCCAATCTGAGGGGGCCAGGGAGGTTTTGTCTGAGGGAGAAATTACTGATTTAGGGAACATTTCTCAGCAGGCTGAATCTGATGTGATTACATTTAAATTTAAATTGGAACATCTCCGCATTTTGCTTAAGGAGGTATTATCCACTCTGGATGATTGTGAAAATTTAGTCATCCCAGAGAAACTATGTAAAATGGACAAGTTCCTAGAGGTGCCGGGGCTCCCAGAAGCTTTTCCTATACCCAAGCGGGTGGCGGACATTGTTAATAAAGAATGGGAAAGGCCCGGTATTCCTTTCGTCCCTCCCCCCATATTTAAAAAATTGTTTCCTATGGTCGACCCCAGAAAGGACTTATGGCAGTCAGTCCCCAAGGTCGAGGGAGCGGTTTCTACTTTAAACAAACGCACCACTATTCCCATAGAGGATAGTTGTGCTTTCAAAGATCCTATGGATAAAAAATTAGAAGGTTTGCTTAAAAAGATGTTTGTTCAGCAGGGTTACCTTCTACAACCCATTTCATGCATTGTCCCTGTCACTACTGCCGCATATTTCTGGTTTGATGAACTGCTTAAGGTGCTCGATAGTGACTCTCCTCCTTATGAGGAGATTATGGACAGAATCAATGCTCTCAAATTGGCTAATTCTTTCACTCTAGACGCCTCTTTGCAATTGGCTAAGTTAGCGGCTAAGAACTCTGGGTTTGCTATTGTGGCGCGCAGAGCGCTTTGGTTGAAATCTTGGTCGGCTGATGCGTCTTCCAAGAACAAGCTACTAAACATTCCTTTCAAGGGGAAAACGTTGTTTGGTCCTGACTTGAAAGAGATTATCTCTGATATCACTGGGGGTAAGGGCCACGCCCTTCCTCAGGATCGGCCTTTCAAGGCAAAAAATAGACCTAATTTTCGTCCCTTTCGTAAAAACGGACCAGCCCAAGGTGCTACGTCCTCTAAGCAAGAGGGTAATACTTCTCAGGCCAAGCCAGCTTGGAGACCAATGCAAGGCTGGAACAAGGGAAAGCAGGCCAAGAAACCTGCCACTGCTACCAAGACAGCATGAAATATTGGCCCCCGATCCGGGACCGGATCTGGTGGGGGGCAGACTCTCTCTCTTCGCTCAGGCTTGGGCAAGAGATGTTCTGGATCCTTGGGCGCTAGAAATAGTCTCCCAGGGTTATCTTCTGGAATTCAAGGGACTTCCCCCAAGGGGGAGGTTCCACAGGTCGCAGTTGTCTTCAGACCACATAAAAAGACAGGCGTTCTTACATTGTGTAGAAGACCTGTTAAAAATGGGAGTGATTCATCCTGTTCCATTAAGAGAACAGGGGATGGGGTTCTACTCCAATCTGTTCATAGTTCCCAAAAAAGAGGGAACGTTCAGACCAATCCTAGATCTCAAGATCTTAAACAAATTTCTCAAGGTCCCATCGTTCAAGATGGAAACCATTCGAACTATCCTTCCTTCCATCCAGGAAGGTCAATTCATGACCACGGTGGATTTAAAGGATGCGTATCTACATATTCCTATCCACAAGGAACATCATCGGTTCCTAAGGTTTGCATTCCTGGACAAACATTACCAGTTCGTGGCGCTTCCTTTCGGATTAGCCACTGCTCCAAGGATTTTCACAAAGGTACTAGGGTCCCTTCTAGCGGTGCTAAGACCAAGGGGCATTGCAGTAGTACCTTACCTGGACGACATTCTGATTCAAGCGTCGTCCCTTCCTCAAGCAAAGGCTCACACGGACATTGTCCTGGCCTTTCTCAGATCTCACGGCTGGAAAGTGAACGTGGAAAAGAGTTCTCTATCCCCGTCAACAAGGGTTCCCTTCTTGGGAACAATTATAGACTCCTTAGAAATGAGGATCTTTCTAACAGAGGCCAGAAAAACAAAGCTTCTGGACTCTTGTCGGATACTTCATTCCGTTCCTCTTCCTTCCATAGCTCAGTGCATGGAAGTGATCGGGTTGATGGTGGCGGCGATGGACATAGTTCCTTTTGCGCGCATTCATCTAAGACCATTACAACTGTGCATGCTCAGTCAGTGGAATGGGGACTATACAGACTTGTCTCCGAAGATACAAGTAAATCAGAGGACCAGAGACTCACTCCGTTGGTGGCTGTCCCTGGACAATCTGTCTCAAGGGATGATGTTCCACAGACCAGAGTGGGTCATTGTCACGACCGACGCCAGTCTGATAGGCTGGGGCGCGGTCTGGGGATCCCTGAAAGCTCAGGGTCTTTGGTCTCGGGAAGAATCTCTTCTACCGATAAATATTCTGGAACTGAGAGCGATATTCAATGCTCTCCAGGCCTGGCCCCAGCTTGCGAGGACCAGGTTCATACGGTTTCAATCAGACAACATGACGACTGTTGCGTACATCAACCATCAGGGGGGAACAAGGAGTTCCCTAGCGATGGAAGAAGTAACCAAAATTATTCTTTGGGCGGAGTCTCACTCCGGCCACCTGTCTGCTATCCACATCCCAGGAGTGGAAAATTGGGAAGCGGATTTTCTGAGTCGGCAGACATTGCATCCGGGGGAGTGGGAACTCCATCCGGAAATCTTTGCCCAAGTCACTCACCTGTGGGGCATTCCAGACATGGATCTGATGGCCTCTCGTCAGAACTTCAAAGTTCCTTGCTACGGGGCCAGATCCAGGGATCCCAAGGCGGCTCTAGTGGATGCACTAGTAGCACCTTGGACCTTCAAACTAGCTTATGTGTTCCCGCCATTTCCTCTCATCCCCAGGCTGATAGCCAGGATCAAGCAGGAGAGGGCGTCGGTGATCTTGATAGCTCCTGCGTGGCCACGCAGGACTTGGTATGCAGATCTGGTGAATATGTCATCGGCTCCACCTTGGAAGCTACCTTTGAGACGAGACCTTCTTGTTCAGGGTCCGTTCGAACATCCGAATCTGGTTTCACTCCAGCTGACTGCTTGGAGATTGAACGCTTGATTTTATCGAAGCGAGGATTCTCAGATTCTGTTATCGATACTCTTGTTCAGGCCAGAAAGCCTGTGACTAGAAAGATTTACCACAAAATTTGGAAAAAATATATCTGTTGGTGTGAATCTAAAGGATTCCCTTGGGACAAGGTTAAGATTCCTAGGATTCTATCCTTCCTTCAAGAAGGATTGGAAAAAGGATTATCTGCAAGTTCCCTGAAGGGACAGATTTCTGCCTTGTCGGTATTACTTCACAAAAAGCTGGCAGCTGTGCCAGATGTTCAAGCCTTTGTTCAGGCTCTGGTTAGAATCAAGCCTGTTTACAAACCTTTGACTCCTCCTTGGAGTCTCAATTTAGTTCTTTCAGTTCTTCAGGGGGTTCCATTTGAACCCTTACATTCCGTTGATATTAAGTTATTATCTTGGAAAGTTTTGTTTTTAGTTGCGATTTCTTCTGCTAGAAGAGTCTCAGAATTATCTGCTCTGCAGTGTTCTCCTCCTTATCTGGTGTTCCATGCAGATAAGGTGGTTTTACGTACTAAACCTGGTTTTCTTCCAAAAGTTGTTTCTAACAAAAACATTAACCAGGAGATTATCGTACCTTCTCTGTGTCCAAAACCAGTTTCAAAGAAGGAACGTTTGTTGCACAATTTGGATGTTGTTCGCGCTCTAAAATTCTATTTAGATGCTACAAAGGATTTTAGACAAACATCTTCCTTGTTTGTTGTTTATTCAGGTAAAAGGAGAGGTCAAAAAGCAACTTCTGCCTCTCTCTCTTTTTGGATTAAAAGCATCATCAGATTGGCTTACGAGACTGCCGGACGGCAGCCTCCCGAAAGAATCACAGCTCATTCCACTAGGGCTGTGGCTTCCACATGGGCCTTCAAGAACGAGGCTTCTGTTGATCAGATATGTAGGGCAGCGACTTGGTCTTCACTGCACACTTTTACCAAATTTTACAAGTTTGATACTTTTGCTTCTTCTGAGGCTATTTTTGGGAGAAAGGTTTTGCAAGCCGTGGTGCCTTCCATTTAGGTGACCTGATTTGCTCCCTCCCTTCATCCGTGTCCTAAAGCTTTGGTATTGGTTCCCACAAGTAAGGATGACGCCGTGGACCGGACACACCTATGTTGGAGAAAACAGAATTTATGTTTACCTGATAAATTTCTTTCTCCAACGGTGTGTCCGGTCCACGGCCCGCCCTGGTTTTTTTAATCAGGTCTGATATTTTATTTTCTTTAACTACAGTCACCACGGTACCATATGGTTTCTCCTATGCAAATATTCCTCCTTAACGTCGGTCGAATGACTGGGGTAGGCGGAGCCTAGGAGGGATCATGTGACCAGCTTTGCTGGGCTCTTTGCCATTTCCTGTTGGGGAAGAGAATATCCCACAAGTAAGGATGACGCCGTGGACCGGACACACCGTTGGAGAAAGAAATTTATCAGGTAAACATAAATTCTGTTTTTACTAGATCTAATGAAAGCAGATAAGAAAAAAAATGCTTCTATTTAAAAGTGAAATGCATTGATGTGCATTTCAGTTTTGGTTATAATGTACCTTTACTGACTCAGTGACCAGAAAGGTTTCAGTATATTTTCATATAGTTTATTTGCATGTAGATTTGAATCATCAAATATAGAAATACATTTTTTTAAGTGTTAGCTAAGCCTGAATTTTTACAAAACGTTAATGAAGTATTTGAGAAGTTTTATATGTGTTTGTATCTGTAAATATATATGTATATAAACATACTTACAAGTTATTAAAAGGGACAGTGAAGTAAAAATGAAACTTTAGGTTAGGGGACAGTAAACTTGAAAATGTTTGTTTAAAAAGATAGGTAATCCCTTAATTCCCCATTCCCCAGTTTTGCATAACCAACACCTTTATATTACCTCTGTGATTTCCTTATATGTAAGCCTCGCTTTTGACAGACTTGCATTTTAGCCAATCAGTACTGACTCATAAATAACTCCACGGGAGTGAGCACAATATTATCTATATGGCATACATGAACTAGTGCTGTTTAGCTTTGAAAAACTGTCCAAATGCACTGAGATAAGAGACAACCTTCAAGGGCTTAGAAGTTAGCATATGAGCCTACCTAGGTTTAGCTTTCAACAAAGAATACCCAGATAAAAAGCAATTTAGATGATAAAAGTAAATTGGAAAGTTGTTTAAAATTGCATGCCCTATCTAATCTAATTTTGACTAGAGTGTCGCTTTAAATGGATTAGAGCACATAATTTTAAACAACATTTGAAATGTACTTTTATTTGCTTAGTTATCTTAATATCCTTTGTTAAAGAGTAATCCTAATTGAGCTCAAGAGCATGCACATGCCTTTAGCCATCTGGTAACCAAGTTTGCAACAATGTTTATAGCGGTGTTATACATAGCTGGAAGTAAGCTGGAAAGTTGTTTCAAATGACCTGTTCTATCTGAATCATAAATGTTTCATTTGTACTTTACTGAACCTTTTAATGCAGAGAGAGAAATTGCTTTCTGTTGTGCTGTGAAATCCTTGTCAGTATAAATTCTGTACTAGCAGGGCTGATCAGATGGAAGCTAAGCCGTTTGTTTGTGCAGTTTATGCATCTGACAATATTTTTTCTGACTGTGCTTATTTCCCTGCTGTACAGTAAACAAAAAAAATGTTTTTTTTTATAAAGTGTGTATCCTGCCCATTAAATGTATTGTATCTGGAGGTTTACCAAGCGATTTGTGTGAGTTACACACACATCTTTTTAATTATGTCAGTTGGCGTCTATATAGAGAAATGGTTGATTATCATATTTGATCTCCCATAGATTTATTTTCTTAGCACAAGTGGTAAAAACTACCCAAACATTTCATCTTTTGACAGTTTTCATCTTTGATCTATATTTAGGGCACACATGCCTATAGTAACCAAGGTAATCCTTTATTGTACAAAATAAAAGATTTCACCAAATTGTCCTTAAGCTTTTTGAGTCTGCACTGTCAACAAATATAGAGCTTGACGGCTCAATGTTAATCTCCTTAATCTTAAAGAAGTGTAGGGAATTGATGCTGGCAAATGTAAGCAATTATAGAGATTACTGGATTGACTTTTGTGCTGTTAGATCCTGATGATTGGTTCTACAGATTTCAGAACACATTTATTTACGTGCTATCTTAAAATATACAGTATATATATATATATATATATGTGTGTGTGTGTGATTGTACCTATGTATAGAAAATCTCATACAAGGATTTATATTCATGCTTAAACCATTCTCTACTAAACCTAGCCATTTCACACCCCTCTACTAAAGCCTTTTTAGCTGTTTGCACTCATTGAATTTATAAAATCCAGCTCGGTGCCCACACAAATCCTATTTTTTTTTTTATTTTTTTTTTTAAGCAGACAGCTTCTATAGTGCACATTGTAAACATCAGCATGGGGAGTTATTTTAAACACACGCTTCATGATTATGCATTTGGCATCACTTCATATTAACTTAAATTTGCACCATCTTGCAAATTATGCAGAAAAAGAGTAGGAATAAAACTATTAGATACATTTCATACTAACTGAAATTCTGATTTTGACAATACCCTTGTCCAACCCCAATTAGCATAGAAAATGTTAAAGAAAACATAAAAAAAAAAAACTAATTGCACCAAAAATCATCCTATGTAGAATTTCATATGTTAGGTGAGCCAAGATAATGAGTGCTATGTCTTGGCTCATAAATATATCTGGATCTGTTTTTAAGCAGCATACACACATATGCTGTGAGTGGCCACTGCACCAGTATTCAAACACCACACATTCTCAGAGTCAGCAGTGGCTTGTATGACACCATTTAAGTCTTCACTGACACAATTTACACCACCGCCAGTTCTCTGACTCCTGACCCTCTAGTTACACATAGAATGTTGTGTGTTTTCTGCTGAAACAGTAATAACATTTAGTATAAGCATTTTTGCTAATGGAACTATATTGCAAAACTGCATCTATTTCATATTTAAATGCACCCATACATATTTAGATTTATACCTTTTCTTTTCCTTTTCAGTTTATTGGGAGAGCGCAGTAACAAATGTTCTTGCAAAATTGTTTGTCTTTTTTCAGCATTTGAAAACATTGTTCTTATTTCTATAAAAATATTTTATTAATACTCTGTGTTTGTAAAAATGATCACTAAAGCCATATTTTTAAAACCCATATTTTTGTATTTTTTTGTTTAGATTATGTAAATCCACCTGGGGACACTGTTCTATATATAATAGAAGACATCCACCTGGATTCTCTTTCCGTAATCTTTACATGCGTTTGGATGAAGGAAGCCTCACTTTCAATGCCAATCCACATGAGGTAAGATACGTGTTCAAGAAATATATTTATTAAACAATAAATAAAACATTTATTTTTTAAAATCTGAGCATTAGTCATTATAGCTTTATGTGTATAGACTCTAACTAAAATTTAAAGGGACAGTGTACTCTTTTGTGCTCTTTTGTTTTGTTATGTAACAGTCAATTTTTACTTACGTATTACAGGACACTTGTAGGTAAAATCTCTTTTTCTTGCTACGTACATGTGGTTATAGGTAGCGACCACTTGTTACATAGTACATTGTTGTAGGGATGTGTAGTTTCAAGAGGCTTCAGTCACATATTTTGCTTGCGTAACCTTAAAGGGACAGTATACTGTAAAATAGTTTTTCCCTTAATGTGTTTACAATTGCTTTTTTTTCCAACTGCAGAGTAAAGAATGTATGCATATTAGCTTTTTAAGGTTTATTTGTGTATATTAAAGCTCTGATTTTGTGTTTTGAAGCCACAACCTAATAAAATGGGATGAGCTTGTAGGCAGGGCCGGATTTACATCTCAGGTGCCTGTAGGCACAAAAACCTGAAGCGCCCCCCCCACCCCCCCACCCCCCCTAGAAAAAAGTGGAAAAAATGAGGACTTTTTTTTATTATTATTTAGGACAACTAAAAATAAATATTAGATGTAAAATTACATTTTCCCTTTTATGGAGATACACAAATACACACACCAATTGCAATATTTGTTGTAATGGAAGCTACACCAAAAATCAATATTCACTTGACTCAAATGGCCATACAATTTCTATTATGTATAACAAAAACAAATCATGTTAAACTTTTAATGCAAAATATTCTAAAGAAAACCCTATTTAAAGGGACATCAAATGTGACAGTTTGCTGGGCATTTTATTATTGCACTAGTGCTTGCAGAGAAGTGTGTTAGCCTCTTGCAAAAGAGTTAAACACATAGTCAATGTCAGTTCTGAGACAGCAATACACATCTGTGCAGACCCAGATGGGCTCATAGGACATGTTTATTGACAAGCCATTAGTGTATTGCTTTTCTGGAGATGACTTTGACTATGTGCTTAACATTTTGTTGGAGTCAAACACAGTTTTGTGTAAACAATAGCAATATTAAAACTAGCAGCATGCAAGCTCATCACCATCAACAACCTGTGCAGCCAGTGGAAGAAAATATAAAATGTAGGGAAAAAAATCTTGTAAACTCTGATATTTTTGGTACAAACACACACAGATGTTACATTTATTTTGTTCTGAAATATAAATATCATATGATGTTGCTCTCAAAGGAAAACATGGAATGTTGTAGATTATATGTAATCCAGGGGTCAACAAATGTGTTTAAAATTAGAATTTAGAAATTCAATGGGAGGGGTTTAGTTTTAATCTTTGCCCCTCTCTCCTTCATGGCTCCCTCAACTGCTGTAACATATTCCCAATGAAACACTCGACTTTGTAGGCACCTGGCAGCACAATTCTTACTAAAATAAATGCCCTCATAAAAAAAAAAAAAAAAAAAAAAAATTTTTTTTTTTTTTTTTTTTTTTTTTTTTTTTTTATTATTGACAGGCAGGCGCCCCTCACTGCAAGGCGCCTGTAGGCACATGCCTACTGTGCCTAATGGGAAATCCGGCCCTGCTTGTAGGTATAATCAGATCTCATTACTGTATCACATTGTGCACATATACCTGCTTCTTTATCTTATATTGGTTCTTAAATCAATCACCAGTACTTGGAGAGAACAATGGAAAATCAACATTTTATTACCTTATCTCTGCTATATCCTACTGGGATTGTAAATTTCTTCTGCTGGCTGTGTTTACACAGCTTATCTATAGTTTGGACCTGCGGCCACAAACTTTCAGAATAGGTGGGGATACCACATGCTAAATCATCTATTTCAAATGCCAATATAAGGGTAAAGGAGCTAATTGTAAACAATTGAATACACTCCAGCAGGTAAAGTGGATCATTGGGAACAAATTAAAGGGGAGAACATTTTTGAGTAAACTGTCCCTTTAACAACAGCTTTAGTAGCTACAAGTCCATGTGTTAGTGGGGTAACTACACAAGCAAAATAGCCGTAGCAGTTTTAAATAAGGTTGATTTCCCCTTCCCTTATTTTTTTTGTAAGTTACAAGAAATAATTAATGTATTTATATGTATTTAAAAAAGTTACTTTCAATACCATCTTATTATATAAATAAATAAAAATGTCCTAATATTTTAAAAAGCTTAAAATAATTAATAATTTATGTTCATACTAACACAAATATATATGTAAAAAAAAGTAAATTGCAAAGATTAATATTTATTTACCTATCTGGTTGTCTGTGAACAGCAATGTCAATAGGTTTCTGTTTGTTAGAATACTACTGACTTATTTGTAAAACATCCATAGCAATATATATATTTAATCACAATATACCTGTTATGTTTTGATTAACTAAGCAGATATAGTTTGAATCAATATGAGATTAAGGGGATATGAAACCCAAAAATTGCCTTTTGTGATTCAGACAGAGAATACAATTTACTTCTATTATCAAATTTGCTTATGGTATTCTTTGTTGAAGAGCTACCTAGGCAGGTTTCTGGAGCACTGGAGTAGGAAATACTGCTGCCATTTAGTATTCTTGCAGAATTGCTGCCATATAGTGCTAGACATGCTTTTCAACAAAATATATACAAAGAGAACAAATACAATTTGATAATATATGTAAAATAGAAAGTGGTTTTAAAAAAAATTCTGAATCATGAAAAAATTTGTTTTGGGTTTCATGTCCCTTTAATACTCCATGGGTTTTTCCATGCCATACTATCAAGGGATTGTGTTGTAAGAAAAAACATAATTTATGTAAGAACTTACCTGATAAATTCATTTCTTTCATATTAGCAAGAGTCCATGAGCTAGTGACGTATGGGATATACATTCCTACCAGGAGGGGCAAAGTTTCCCAAACCTCAAAATGCCTATAAATACACCCCTCACCACACCCACAAATCAGTTTAACGAATAGCCAAGAAGTGGGGTGATAAGAAAAAAAGTGCGAAAGCATAAAAAATAAGGAATTGGAATAGTTGTGCTTTAAACAAAAAAATCATAATCACCACAAAAAAAGGGTGGGTCTCATGGACTCTTGCTAATATGAAAGAAATGAATTTATCAGGTAAGTTCTTACATAAATTATGTTTTCTTTCATGTAATTAGCAAGAGTCCATGAGCTAGTGACGTATGGGATAATAAATACCCAAGATGTGGAACTTCCACGCAAGAGTCACTATAGAGGGAGGGATAAAATAAAGACAGCCACTTCCGCTGAAAAAATAATCCACACCCCAAACAAGTTTAAATCTTATAATGAAAAAAAATGAAATTATAAGCAGAAGAATAAAACTGAAACAGCTGCCTGAAGTACTTTTCTACCAAAAACTGCTTCAGAAGAAGAAAATACATCAAAATGGTAGAATTTAGTAAAAGTATGCAAAGAAGACCAAGTTGCTGCTTTGCAAATCTGATCAACCGAAGCTTCATTCCTAAATGCCCAGAAAGTAGAAACTGACCTAGTCAAATGAGCTGTAACCTTTGAGGCGGAGTTCTACCGACTCAACATAAGCATGATGAATCAAAGACTTTAACCAAGATGCCAAAGAAATGGCAGAGGCCTTCTGACCTTTCCTAGAACCAGAAAAGATAACAAATAGACTAGAAGTCTTTCGGAAATCTTTAGTAGCTTCAACATAATATTTCAAAGCTCTTACTACATCCAAAGAATGTAATGATCTTTCCTTAGAATTCTTAGGATTAGGACACAATGAAGGAACCACAATCTCTCTACTAATGTTGTTAGAATTCACAACCTTAGGTAAAAATTTAAATGAAGTCCACAACACTACCTTATCCTGATGAAAAATCAGAAAAGGAGATTCACAAGAGAGAGCAGATAACTCAGAAACTCTTCTAGCAGAAGAGATGGCCAAAAGAAACAAAACTTTCCAAGAAAGTAATTTAATATCTAGAGAATGCATAGGTTCAAAAGGAGGAGCTTGTAGAGCTCCCAGAACCAAATTCAAACTCCAAGGAGGAGAAATTGACTTAATGACAGGTTTGATATGAACCAAAGCCTGTACAAAACAATGAATATCAGGAAGATTAGCAATCTTTCTGTGAAACAGCACAGAAAGAGCAGAAATTTGTCCTTTCAAGGAACTGGCAGACAAACCTTTATCCAGACCATCCTGAAGAAACGGTAACATTCTAGGAATTCTAAAAGAATGCCAGGAAAATTGATGAGAAGAACACCAAGAAATGTAAGTCTTCCAGGCTCAATAATATATCTTCCTAGACACAGATTTACGAGCCTGTAACATAGTATTAATTACGGAGTCAGAGAAACCTCTATGACTAAGAATCAAGCGTTCAATCTCCATACCTTCAAATTTAATGATTTGAGATCCTGATGGAAAAATGGGCCTTGAGATAGAAGGTCTGGTCTTAACGGAAGAGTCCAAGGTTGGCAACTGGCCAACCGAACAAGATCCGCATACCAAAACCTGTGAGGCCATGCTTGAGACACCAGCAGTACAAACGAACGCTCCTTTAGAATCTTGGAAATCACTCTTGGAAGAAGAACTAGAGGCGGAAAGATATAGGCAGGATGATACTTCCAAGGAAGCGACAATGCATCCACTGCCTCCGCCTTAGGATCCCTGGATCTGGACAGATACCTGGGAAGTTTCTTGTTTAGATGAGAAGCCATCAGATCTATTTCTGGAAGACCCCAGATTTGAACAATCTGAAGAAATACCTCTGGGTGAAGAGACCATTCGCCCGGATGCAACGTCTGGCGACTGAGATAATCCGCTTCCCAATTGTCTATACCTGGGATGTGAACCGCAGAAATTAGACAGGAGCTGGATTCCGCCCATACAAGTATTCGAGATACTTCTTTCGTAGCCAGAGGACTGTGAGTCCCCCCTTGATGATTGATATATGCCAAGGTTGTGACATTGTCCGTCTGAAAACAAATGAACGATTCTCTCTTCAGAAGAGGCCACGACTGAAGAGCTCTGAAAATCGCACAGAGTTCCAAAATGTTGATTGTAATCTCGCCTCCTGAGATTCCCAAACACCTTGCGCTGTCAGAGACCCCCATACCGCTCCCCAACCTGTCAGACTCGCATCTGTTGAGATCACAGTCCAGGTTGGAAGAACAAAAGAAGCCCCTTGAATTAAACGATGGTGATCTGTCCACCACGTCAGAGAGTGTCGTACAATCGGATTTAAAGATATTAACTGTGATATCTTTGTATAATCCCTGCACCACTGGTTCAGCATACAGAGCTGAAGAGGTCGCATGTGAAAACGAGCAAAGGGGATCGCGTCCGATGCAGCAGTCATAAGACCTAGAATTTCCATGCATAAGGCTACCGAAGGGAATGATTGAGACTGAAGGTTTCGACAAGCTGAAACCAATTTCAGACGTCTCTTGTCCGTCAGAGACAAAGTCATGGACACTGAATCTATTTGGAAACCTAAAAAGGTTACCCTTGTCTGAGGAATCAATGAACTCTTTGGTAAATTGATCCTCCAACAATGTTCTTGAAGAAACGACACAAGTCGATTCGTATGAGATTCTGCTAAATGTGAAGACTGAGCAAGTACCAAGATATCGTCCAAATAAGGAAATACCACAATACCCTGTTCCCTTATTACAGATAGGGCACCGAGAACTTTTGAGAAAATCCTTGGAGCTGTTGCTAGGCCGAACGGCAGAGCCACAAATTGGTAATGCTTGTCTAGAAAAGAGAATCTCAGAAACTGAAAATGATCTGGATGAATCGGAATATGCAGATATGCATCCTGCAAATCTATTGTGGACATATAATGCCCTTGCTGAACAAAAGGCAGAATAGTCCTTATAAGTTACCATTTTGAATGTTGGTATCCTTACATAACGATTCAATATTTTTAAATCCAGAACTGGTCTGAAGGAATTCTCCTTCTTTGGTACAAACACATTTCAGAAATGCATGAGCCTTCACTGGATTTATTGGAATGCGAGAAAGAAAAAATCTTCTTGCAGGTGGCCTTATCTTGAAACCTATTCTGTACCCTTGTGAAACAATATTCTGAATCCAAAGACTGTGAATCGATTTGATCCAAATTTCTTTGAAAAATCGTAATCTGCCCCATACCAGCTGCGCTGGAATGAGGGCCGCACCTTCATGTGGACTTGGGAGCTGGCTTTGGCTTTCTAAAAGGCTTGGATTTATTCCAGACTGGAGACGGTTTCCAAACAGAAACCGTTCCTTTAGGGGAAGGATCAGGCTTCTGTTCCTTATTCTGACGAAAGGAACGAAAACGATTAGCAGCCCTAAATTTACCTTTTAGATTTTTTATCCTGAGGTAAAAAAGTTCCTTTCCCCCCAGTAACAGTTGAAATAATAGAATCCAGCTGAGAACCAAACAATTTATTACCTTGAAAAGAAAGGGAAAGCAAAGTTGACTTAGAAGACATATCAGCATTCCAAGTTTAAAGCCATAAAGCTCTTCTAGCTAAAATAGCTAAAGACATATACCTGACATCAACTCTGATGATATCAAAGATGGCATCACAAATAAAGTTATTAGCATGTTGAAGAAGTTTAACAATGCTATGAGAATTATGATCTGACACTTGTTGCGCCAAAGCCTCCAACCAAAAAGTGGAAGCTGCAGCAACAAAGAAAAAGCAGGCCTAAGAAGATTACCTGAACATAAATAAGCTTTCCTTAGAAAGGAATCAATCTTCCTGTCTAAAGGATCTTTAAAGGAAGTACTATCTGCCGTAGGAATAGTAGTACGCTTAGCAAGAGTAGAGATAGCCCCATGAACTTTAGGGATTTTGTCCCAAAACTCTAACCTGTCAGATGGCACAGGATACAATTTCTTAAATCTTTTAGAAGGAGTAAAAGAATTACCCAGATTATTCCATTCCCTAGAAATTACTTCAGAAATAGCATCAGGGACAGGAAAAACTTCCGGAATAACTAGAGGAGGTTTAAAAACCGAATTTAAACGCTTATTAGATTTAGTATCAAGAGGACTAGAATCCTCAATTTCTAAAGCGATTAAAACTTCTTTAAGTAAAGAACGAATAAATTCCATTTTAAATAAATATGAAGATTTATCAGTGTCAATATCTGAGACAGAATCCTCTGAACCAGAAAAATCCTCATCAGAAACAGACAAATCAGAATGATGATGATCATTTAAAAATTCATTTGAGAAATGAGAAGTTTTAAAAGACCTTTTAAGCTTACTGGAAGGAGGAATAACAGACATAGCCTTCCTAATAGATTTAGAAACAAAATCTCTTATATTAACAGGAACATCCTGAGTATTAGATGTTGATGGAACAGCAACAGGTAATGGAATATTACTAATGGAAATACTATCTGCATTAGCAAGCTTATCATGACATTCATCACAAACTACAGCCGGAGGAACAGTTACCACAAGTTTACAGCAAATACATTTAACTTTGGTAGAACCAGCATCAGGCAGCGTTTTTCCAGAAGTAGCTTCTGATCCAGGGTCAATCTGAGATATCTTGCAATATGTAAGAGAAAAAACAACATATAAAGCAAATTCCTTAAATGACAGTTTCAGGAATGGGAAAAAATGCCAATGAACAAGTCTCTAGTAACCAGAAGCAAAAGAAAAATGAGACTTAAATAATGAGAAAAAAAGGTGGAGACAAAAATGACGCCCACATTTTTTAGCGCCAAAAAAGACGCCCACATTTTTTAGCGCCAAAAAAGATGCCCACATTATTTGGCGCCTAAATGCTTTTGGCGCCGAAAATGACGCCACATCCGGTGACGCCGACACTTTTGGCTCAAAACGTCAAAAAAATGACGCAATCACAAACAACTTCCGGTGACAAGAATGACCCCGGAAATGACATAGAAATTTTTTGCGCCAAAAAAGTCCGCGCCAAGAATGACGCAATAAAATGAAGCATTTTCAGCCCCCGCGAGCCTAACAGCCCACAGAGAAACAAGTCAATTTAAAGGTAAGAAAAAAATTGATAATTCATATGCATTATCCCAAATAATGAAACTGTCTGTCTGAAATAAGGAATATTGATCATCCTGAATCAAGGCAAATAAATGTTTAAAAACAAATATTTAGAACTTTACATAAAAGTGCCCAACCATAGCTTAGAGTGTCTCAAAAATAAGATTTACTTACCCCAGGACACTCATCTACATGTAGTAGAAAGCCAAACCAGTACTGAAACGAGAATCAGTAGAGGTAATGGTACATAAGAGTATATCGTCGATCTGAAAAGGGAGGTAAGAGATGAATCTCTACAACCGATAACAGAGAACCTATGAAATAGATCCCGTAGAAGGGACCATTGAATTCAAATAGGCAATACTCTCCTCACATCCCTCTGACATTCACTGCACGCTGAGAGGAAAACCGGGCTCCAGCCTGCTGCGAAGCGCATATCAACGTAGAATCTAGCACAAACTTACTTCACCACCTCCATGAGAGGCAAAGTTTGTAAAACTGATTTGTGGGTGTGGTGAGGGGTGTATTTATATGCATTTTGAGGTTTGGGAAACTTTGCCCCTCCTGGTAGGAATGTATATCCCATACGTCAATAGCTCATGGTCTCTTGCCAATATGAAAGAAATGAATTTATCAGGTAAATTTTTACATAAATTATGTTTTTCATATTTTTAAAAGTTCTTTAAAATTGCCTTTCTTTTAATGGGTAAGGAAATACCAACTACATTCCATGAAGTAATAGTGAGAGGTTTATTGCTCATAATTTAGGTATATATACTCTAATGAAAAAACACTATGAGGGGGAAACCAACACGGGGAGAGACCAGAGGAGGGAGATGGGGAGGGAGGGAAAAAGTGAGAGAGAATAAAAGGGGGGGGGAGGGATCCACCCCTATAACAAATCAGTTGCTCTAAGTTTTTAACTTTAATCTCATACATCTTATAATCATTTAAACATAGGTAAAATTGGCATAGTTCAGCATATATAGAAAAAAACCTTCAAATATATCACTCTTTTTGTAGTGCTTTTAACATTAAAAATAAACAATAGACTTGATAAAGTTTCCTGTATTACTTCTACTCTTGAAAGCCATATTTTCCTCATCTTTTTTTTTTTTAGCCCTAGCGGAGTATTCATTTCTAAATTTGTCAAAAAATAGACTTTTCGCCACTTCCAGATTATCATATGTCTTAACTCCTTCACTTTCAACCTTCAAAATAGCTGGGTTAAGAATATATGCTCTTAAACCTTTTTGATTAAGCGGATTACATATCGGGTAATTACATGAAAGAAATATGCAGTACACAATGAATGCAAGTTGTTTAACTATAGGTACCTCTAAAGTGCACACATGAAATAAAAGTTTTTTTATGCTCTTCCGTTAGAGAATGGAACATGCAGTATATTATGAATCTACAGTAAGCAACAAGTATTCAGAATTTTAAATATTTTACATAGCTATTTTTCTTTTAGGGGACCGAGTACTTTTTATCAAGAGGTATACTAGATGATTCACCTAAAGAGATTG